>NC_056060.1:30758723-30821223 GCF_016772045.2 Ovis aries | reverse complement strand
TATATATTCTCATTTATGTTCCTAGGACAAGCTATCAGAAGTCTAAAACAATAAAATAAATGCACTCTGTGTTGATGGTTGAAGACTTATTTGCGCTGCATGTTTTTTATAATCATCCTACTGATCACCAAACTGAGCTACCTTGGATACAGTGGACCTTAATGCAGTGAATGTTGCTTTAAAATCACAATTTTTATAAATGTGGAACAAGTTGAGGGTGGTTGTGATGGGAGTTTGGGGAAAAAAGGAACTATTTCTACATGGATATTTGACTTTGACATTTGATCTTGCTCTTTTTGAAAGTACTGCTCCCTCTCACCCACTCCCTGTACTTTTTGATGTAGTCATTACACTTGAAGAGTGAAGATGCTACAGTCATATCTAAAGATGAGCGTTTTTCACAATTAGACACCCGGTTGGAACCTGGAGAGAGCACCCCTTATTTTCTGAATTCCATTAAGCCCCAGGGCATGGATGAGGAGTTCTGTGGTGTGATAGCTTAGGTTTCTTGTTTCTCTATTATTTGAGCCTTGTTTGCCACAGAATGCCAAGGGTTAGAATGTGACAGTCTATCACACTGCATACTTCCCGTAATATGGCATCAGTGTTGACACCTACATCTTTACAAAATAATTCCATCTCCCTAATTTTCACACTTCCCTCTGAAAAACCCTCTAATCCTGCCCTGAGGTCTAATTCTTAGTTAACAGCTACCATAACTTTGATAATAAGGTGTGACTGTGAGGATAATACAGCAGATACTTCTAAAAGGAATTTCACACAGGAACCGAATTTTGGTGGATCTCGAAAAGAAATGTACAAGAGAACACCAGCTACTATACAGTACCTTCTGAAACTGTCCAATGTCTTGATGATATCATCTTTAAAACAGAGAAAGCTATCTAAACTCATTTCAAAAGGCTTCATAATCACTGTTCTTAAGTGCCAAGTGATAACTAAAAGAGATGAGAAGAGTAGGCTGTAAACTATTTCTCCAGGCCCTGAGAGCTCTCAGAAATGGGGAAAAAAAGAACAGGGATCAGCAAGCAGTTCCTAAACCTCATTTAGTCAACTCTGCTAGGAAATAATACCCACTTCTCTGATTGAGGCCAGAACTTCAGACTAGTGTGTTCTGATGCCTTTACTAAAAGAATTTGAATAGTGTAGAGAGCATTCACATTGGAAAACCATGGAAGACCTGCTTCAGTTCTGCTTCTCACTTACCTCTTAAAATAGAAAGGCCTAGCAAGGTCAGGGTAGTTAAGTATCGCTGTAAAATAACCTCTGTAGTAATAAGCAATAGAACATGGCTCCACGCACTTGATGAGAGCAATAAGCAATAAAAACAGGCCTGTTAAGATCGGTCAGTAATTTCAGAACAAATAAGCAAAAAGGAAGTTTAGGAGATAATTAAGGGAATTAAAGATTGTTTTATCTTAGCAGCTAGTGTTAAGAATAATCTTAATGGGCTTTTCCTGTGTATTTACAGTAGGGAGTGTGCAAAAATTGATGATACCACCAAATCAAAATGTGATTTCAGGAAAAGAGTGGAGTTTGACACTAAGTCATTTTTTCCTACAATTAGTCATCAGAAATCTATTAATAATCAGTCATCTAATTAAGACTTTTTTTTTAAAAAATGGTGATAACCTGATCTTCAGTGTATGTATGCACTTCACTGCCAAAGCTAATCACAAGTACTATAGTGAGATTTGCTTTCTAGACTGTTCAGTTAGGGGAGAGTCACCTCAACTGTGAAACCCCCAAAATGTGTGCATAGGAGAGAAGAAAAACAAAAGAATGAATATCCTCAGTCTGAATAACCTACTCACCATGAAGAAGCAAATATGGTATACTGTGACTGAATATTCATTAAATTTTGGTAGGTAATATAGTGTAGTGGGTAATCAGACTCTGGAGCCAGACCCCATGGGGCTAAAATCCTGGTTTCATCATTTATCAATTAGATGTTCAACCTTCACCAAATTGCTTAACCTTTTTAAGCCTTAGTTTCCTCATCTATAAAATGGGAACAGTAGTCTACATATAGCTGTAACATGTCAGAGAGGTACTGCAGGCTAAGTCTCAGCATAGTGCTGGCATGTACCGCAGATGTTATCTGTGGTTAAAATAAAGTACATAATTATAAAAATGAGAGAGAAAGATTTATGATGATTTCAAACAATGCTATCAATTAAGACATCATTAAATCACTTATAAACTAGAATGGAGATTTCTTTCAGGAAAAAATAGAGGCAATAAAATTTGAGAGCAGACAACTTACTGTGCATAGCTTCTATCTTAAACAAAGATAGACTTTTGTAGTTTCTTAGATGATCCTTCTTTTGTAGTTCTTTGATGCCAAGGAGGGAAGATTAGGGAGCCCTAGGAGGTAAGTGGCTTCAAATAGCTGTGAAGGAAAGTTTTGGGTATTAATGCTCTGGTATTTCCTCAGGAGCCATGCTTACATGCATTCATTGACAGAACATTTTTTTGAAAATTATTTTTTTTAATGAGGAAGTTCTTGCTTGAATAATTTGTTGGGGTGCAATTGTACATCTTTGAAGTTAGTAATCATTGAAATATAGCACAGTCTTAACTTTGACAATTAAAACCCCTCAATCCCTGGGTCAGAAAGATCCCCTGGAGAAGGAAATGGTAACCCACTGCAGTATTCTTGCCTGGAAAATCCCATGGACAGAGGAACCTGGCGGACTACAGTCCATGGGGTTGCATAAGAGTCAGACATGACTTAGTGAATAAATAACAACAAAGCTAAAAATACTGTGCAAAAAATCATAACATTTACATGTTCTCATATAACTTTCCTCAATGCTGTATAAGAATTATGATATTAATTTTAAGTCCCTGTTTCTAGGTTTAATTTTAAAAGGAAGAAATACTGCTTTTAAAAACTCATGTCACTGAAGTAATTGTATCCTTATCTATATACCAACAAGCAAAATTCATCGGGTGACATTGACAGAAGAAAGGTATACTAGGAATAAAGGACTTACTTTCTTGATAGGAGGCTGTCTCTAGGGCCCTAAATAAACATGCACAAAACTGAAATTTTAAGGAGCTTTTACAATTGAAGGTAGCCAGCGAGTTCTTTTGTGTAATAGTTTTAAATGTCCCTGTACAGCCTCTCAACCTGAAGATATGAAATATCTTCATCCTGCTTGCCCCATCTTTCCATCATTGGTCTTCCAACAATCTTTCTTGCTACAACAGCCTTTAATAATCAGACATCCACTTTGTGGAACTTCCTCATGGGAAGCGATAGCTTTGTTTTACCTATTTCAGTTTGACCATGTTGACAGTTTTTTCTGGACTAGATGAAAGCTTGTTCAGTTCGGACTAAAGTACTGTGCCAGGGGAATTCCCAGGTGGTCCAGTGACTAGGACTCAGTGCTTTCACGGCCCTGGTTCTATCCCTAGTTGGGGGACTCAGATCCCGTAAGCTGAGTGGTGCAGCCGAAAAAGAACTGTGCTGGGAAAGTTATCTTGGAAGCCAGTTTCTCTTTCTAGCCTTCTTCCCTTTCGCTTTAGAAAGGCTCATTAACTACTCAGTGACTTGGTTTTCTTACTTGTGAAGGAAAGATGAGGAGACAAAAGAATTGGTGCGTGCACTCCTGTTGTAGGTTAAGAGTGCTCTGAAAAGAAAAGGTGGTTTTGTTAGAAGACCTTCCCAGCCCTGATTAAAATATGGACAGGAACAGAGCGGTAGCCTAAGGAAAGCAATCATTTTCCTCAGGAATCCATCAGTCTAGAGGTGCCAGATGCTTTTCTTTGCTGCTTAACTCTCGAAGGGCAATAATAGTGTTCTCGGTGGGGTTGAAGACAGGGTCAGTGTCAGGCCCTCTGTCAGTGAATCCCCAAGCCCAATTTGAAGCCTAATTAAATGAGTAGGTGGCTGGGTTAGTGGTAAAAAGACGTTGCACTTCGTTACAGCAAAGACAAGTCATTTCAAAGGTGTGTACGTTGTCACTCCCTGGCAAGGAGAGCAGACACCGGAAAATACGTTGTAATATTAGGACATCGTGAGTAAGCTGGGAATTGAGGAAAATAATTTTGTAATAAACATATGGACTAATTGGCCAGTGGTGCAGGAAATCTAAATGAGGAACAGGGGCAGCTGGACATTTTCATCTCCAGAGAAAAGGATTGAAGGAGAGAGTGATAGACCAAGGAGGTGGAGTTGAGAGAAACCTAAGAGAATGAGCCGGCTGGACTGAAAACCTTCTCCCTGCTCAGCAGTTTCCACCATGGCCATTTGTTAAAACACAGAGCTGCCGTCTTTGCTGATTATTTCCAAGTTACATCTATGTTTCTGAATAAAAATCCATTTGAATCTCAAGTCAGATTTGCCAGGTGCTAGATTCATTGTCAGCATTTAATGTGCTGAGACTGCCGATGCTAAGGAAGGGAAGGTTTAAAAAAAAAGCGTTGAATTCCTGGTTGGCAAGCTTAAGGTGAAAGACTTCTCTTTCCGTGACCTCCTATGCCAGAGAAACCAATGACCCAGGGAGGAGGCAAGGATGGCTGGGGACGTGGGGCCAGAAAACCTCATGAAGTTTTTTTCTAAAACTAGAGTGTTTTCTTTTTCTCTTTTCATGTTTACTTTTTATTATATGTTGAAGTAAGTGTTGTGATAGTTTCATGTGGACAGCAAAGGGACTCAGTCATACATATACCTGTATCCATTCTCCCCCTGAACTCCCCTCCTATCCAAGCTGCCACGTAATACTGAGCAGAGTTCCCTGTGCTATACAGTAGGTCCTTGTTGGTTACCTGTTTTAAATATAGCAGTGTGTACATGTTTTCTTACCGACAGTCACTCCTGTGAAAGAGCTGAGTTTGTATTAGCTTAGAGTCTCCAGTCTCTTTTCAGCTCTACTAGGCTTCCAGTTATTCCGTCTCCATGGTCATATGATCATTTCTTGGGGACCTGCAGTTGTTTCTAAGAGGAAAACCAAAGGGAGGTGGTAAGAGAGATTAAAAGACGTGAAAAGAAAAATACACATGATTAATGTTTAACCAGAGGGATTGCCCGGAAATTTAATGGATTTCATTTTACTCTGTCTACTGCAAATGGAACTGAGGGTGACCAGAGCATCAACCCCTGGCCTGCCAGTTTTAAATAAGAGGGACTATTACCATGTTTTCCTACTTAACTTTCTGCAGCAGATTCCTGACATTCCCACACTAGTCTGAAAATCGAAGGCATCCATTGTACCTAGGCAGCTGTGCCTCCAATCCATTGCCGCGTCACTCCAGCATTTCTGGACACCTTCTGTCCTGTAGAGATGCGAGTACCATTTCCAGAAATTGAGATTCAGTCCAAATTTGGCCAAGCGGCTGAGACTCAGCAAGAGCCTTTTAAAAGTGGTAAACAAAAGGAGTGGAGGGCGGAATAAAGGAAGGGGATGCCAGCGAGGGGACTCAAAGGGGAGGTTTGCTGCAATCCTTTACATTCAATTATACCAGCTCCTTTGTGCTTTTCCCTTTCGCTCTGCAAAGAAAGAATGAAATATGGTTTTCATAGCAAGCTGGCAGCATTATCTCAGGATGCATATTTCTTTGCTGGGTTGGAATGCCAATAAGGGGAGAAAAGAAGTTCCTCATTTAGAGGAAAGTACAAGGCTACAGAGAAAACACAAAACAACAAAAAAGGAATGCAACAAGTTTCTGAAATACTTCCAAAAACTACCCCTTAAAGAAAATATTTAAATGAGAACGCTTTTGAAGATAAAATTTCTCAGGGTAAACCTTACCCTTTTTTTAAAACCTCTAAATATGGAAGGGGGGAGAAATCAGCCAAATATGTAGACTGTTTTTGATATTTGAAGATTGTTAGAATTGGCCTCCTCTCTTTCATTGATAAAGACGGTAAACTCCACAGACAAACCTTGGGTTAGGCAGAAGGCTCTACCTATTTATGCACTTCACTGTAGCAGTATTTGGAAGAGAAACAAAAGTTTACTCAAATAAGTCCTTTTGCCATCTCTGTTGGCATGATCAACATGGTTTCTCAGTGGGTTACATGATATTTAAGTAGGATGATACTGACTTGCTATGTGCTTATTTTTAAGTAAGAAAAAAATGGAGACAATCCATTGAAAATATCACAGAATTATAGCAGTCAATTCAGTGAGTATCCCTAACCCCAGTTACAGATCAATAAAACTGTATTTTTAAAAAATTAATAAACAGGAGTCTTCAAATTACCCTCTAATTTACTTCTAGCATGTAGAAAATAGAAGGCAGCTTGTAAATGGAACAGAACTTTTAAATTACACGCTATTAAAAAGAAAGTAAAAGGATAGATGAGAATATACCAATACCATGTTGTTTTCTTTCCCTAATTTTTTTTATCCTTAAAAATGTGAGTCTTTTTACTCTTAAAAAAGGCTATGGCTTGGTTCTGAGTTCTCAGTCCTTTTTACCGTGTTGCTACCATTTCAGTAAAATTTTTTCCTCGTTTCTTCCATTACTCAGAGTATAACATGTTTTTTAAATATATTCTGAAAATTCGCTCTCTGAGAAATAAGTACTTAATGAATCGTCTTTAGACCAGGTCCTCATTCACTTCACTCATTCATTCACGCATTCATTCACTGGAGAGCAGCATTCCAAAAATGACTTAGTTGAGAATCTGCTCTCTTTTGTAGGTTCCATTAACCTCTTGATCTTAGGGACTTGTATTGTTGTTGCTGCTGTTGTTTTCTTGTGTTGAATGTTTCAGATATTAGAGAATGAGCGTCGGTTAGGTGGCACCTCCCAGTGCTTATCCCAGAAATTCTATCCAATGGGCAACGTTCTGAGCTATTTCCACTAATCTCCAGAAACAAGGAAAATTATTTTTTATCTGCAAAACTGTTAGCAACATGGGTAGGAAAATAGTTTTTCCTTTTTTAAAAAAATTTTGCTTTCTTCACATCTTTTACCTGCTTCATTATCTTACTATAATCATAATAGAAAACTTTGTTTCTTTTTGTTTGTTTGTTTGCATGTCTTTTGTGCATGAATGAGAATCTCTCTCCGTCCTGGTCAGAATTGTTCATTCTTTACTCAGGTTGGAACATATCAGAGTTCTTTCTCTTTTTTTTTCCTTGCAAGGTAAACATTGAGAGATATGAGATTTCCCGTCTGTCTCTAGATACAACTTATCTTTTAGATAAGTCTCTGTGAGCTGAGGTTTCAGGCTGTTTAATGTTGACCTCTTGAGTTCCAAACTTCCTTAAAGACTTTAGGTAAACAAAAACTTTAGCAGTGATTATTAAGGGAGTGGTGGGACAGCAGATTAATCCCCAAAGATCTAGATTCAATTCTACCTCAAAACCCACAGGTGAAAAATCCCTGCAATGATCTTGGCTTAATGGTTTCCACTCAGCTCTTGAGGAAGGACGCAGTCGTTTTGACTAAGGCTGTGTCATAAGAAGGATGGTCAGGGGATTCCTTTTTTTCATTATTGATTGATAGATCTCTTCTTCACAGAGACCGTCACAGGCATTTGCATACTTTCACCAGGCTGATAGTGATATTTTGGTTAATTTCAAAGTTGAACTAACAGCTATTTTAAACCTAGATTTTGGATATTATTTCATTTAAAAGTTATTGAACACATGGGATCTTTCTTTGTCTCTGTACTATGTTTTCTGAAATCCTGAAAACTATCTCTTTCAAAAGAGGGTACTCTAATGCCAGTAGTCTGATGGGTGAGAATACTCAAAGTCACATATGCAGTGAAGTGCCTAAGGATTTCATTAAGGCAAAGTGGTCTTTTTTTTTTTTTTTTTAAATCATGGATCTGATTCTCACTGTCTCATCTGTTTTTGCAGTTGAAAAGATATATAGGTATTCTTGAGTGCCCACGAGCAAATTTCCTCTTCATAAAGTTGTGTAGACAGTAGCGTAGTGAAATTTGGTCACAGCTGGTTTATTTCCTGTGTTACCTGAAGCCAAGTTCCATGGAGTAAACTCCAAATACCTTCTTAGCTGCGAGTTACTAAATACTGGTAGTCTTGGATCTGTGTGACTCAGTGTGGCTCTTTGCTTTACGAAATATGCAGGTTTCCTGTTATCATACAGTGTTCCCATGGATTCAGTGTTTTGTGTTTGTGTTTGGTGGCCTCGGCTGGTATAAAAGAAGAATGTTAAAGGGAAAAGTAGAAACCTCCTGTAGAATAGAATAGTAAAAGTCATCTGGATTACCTTTCCTTGTAATTTTTTCATAATGAAATTGCTAAAGCAATGTCAGTAAACAGGAAGCAAGTGAAGTGTAAAATAATTAGCACCAAAGGGAACATAATAGGTTACATATTAAAATCCATAGATGGATTATATAACCCCATCAGGTCCAGGGACTAGAGATCACATGACTTCAGTGTGCCTTTTCTAAGGTAAGCACCCCAATGTACTTTGTCAGTTTACTGGCTTCTGACATTAAATAAGCTTCAGGTATGATTTATTGAGTAGCCTTTTGATGGGAGCAAGAAACTGAAATCTCCTAGTTCTCTCTGAACCTCAGCTCTGTTTTCATTACCTTCTTCAAGTATTACATTTAGTCAACCGAGTTATGTGTAGTTCTGGGAGAATCTCTCCGGCTCCCAGAAGTCATTGTTCCACTCATAATAAAATTATGCTATCAATTTGCCACAAGAGAAACACTGAAGTTCACTAAATTATTGCCGTGTGTTTTGCACTAAAGACAAAGCGATACCAATTAAAAAAACAACCACCCCTGGATTCTATTTTCTAATGGTGTGTGGGGAGGAGCAAGGCTGGCTCACAAGGGAGGTCACGTCTCCCTTCTACACATTACAAATTTCATTTGCCTTAATTAGAAAATGGCGCTTGTGGAGAGTGAGCAGGGGTTTAAGTGGGGAAAGAAGAAAGAATGAAACCTGAGCTGAGCCCTAAATAATATGTCAGAAAATGACAACTTGCCTCTCACAAGACTCTTTCATTTGAAAGATTTGCTAGGTTACATTAGACTCAGATAGATTTTTCTGGAAATGGGGCCATAACCCACTGACGAAAACAATGCCCCAGTTTCAAAACTCTGCAGGTAAGTTAAATTCATACTTTGGTTCCATCATAGTAGCAAGTACTCTAGTTCTCATTTAAGGCAACATTTTCAGGATACTGTTTCCTAGGAATTTGAGCGTTAGTTATGATGTAACAGTATCATGTTTTTTAGAGTATCAGCAGGAACTAATATCCTGTGGTCTCAATTTATCTTCTACTGGGTTAATTAAAGAATTGCCAATAATTTGGTCTCAGAAGGAAAGCTTGCCTATCCCACACCCTAAATAAATAATGCCTGCCCATTTACCATCAAGTTGGTGACTAAACAAGTTCAGAATTTTAGATATAATGAATAAGTCCAATTCCATTATAACAGAAAATCTTTATACAATAAAAATATTTCCAGCCCCAGGCAGTAGTTCACTAGTTATAAAGAATACTTTGGATGACACAATTTTATCAAGCAACTATGGGCAGCCCCTTGCAGTGTATTATAATGAATTCTGTTTTGAGGACAAAGGGTGAAAAAAATTGGCAGTTTGTGAAGATGATTTGATTTTTTCCAGTAACACCAGTAATCATTAACAAAGAAAAAAATAATGAGAATTTCTGTTGCTAGACCTTCCTAGAATCCCTTCCATAGCCTAATAGCAATACTCGCAAATAGACCAAAATGGATCCAAAGAGAAAATGGTTCTTCTAGGCATCACAACAGAACAAAATTAGATTATGTTTTGTGACTGACAGCCCTGGTCTTCAGCTATGTTTCCGAACTAGTGGAGGGTTTGAAACTATTTCTGGATTGGTTTGGAGCTTTTTGTCCCCCCTACTTTTTAAGTGGCAAAGGGCTTATTCACTTTGCTTAGCTCTTAGTAGGTGCTGATTGCTTGTTGAATTGAATTCAAATAAGCTAGACAGAAGGCTGAGGAAGAAAATCTACATGAAAACTGAGTATTGAGGTGAGAGGGTTACCATTAACCAGCCATTTCTTAGAGGAGATTAGATTTGAAGTTAGTTTTGAATCGGAGGAAGGAAGCGGTGTAGCAGTTGTATAGAAATAATTTAGTCCATGAAAGTGGGGAAATTGAGTAAAAGAGTCTGGGAGGAAACCAGCTTTCCCTGACGAGAGTAAAAGTGTCTAAGTATAAGAAGTACGGACACCCCAGTCCACAGGGTTATGTGTAGACAGAAGGTTCAGTGTGCACACAAAGAATGATGCAGTGTGGACTGTTAAAGGGAACTCATGGATATGGGCAGCCTGGATCTAATTCCAGCTCAGGCAATTCTTATGATCCTGGGCAGTTTTGCCTTCCTCACTGCCTATTCCCTCATCCATGAAAGAATGGGGACTAGGTGATTTTTAAGGTCCTAGCTATCTTTAAAATTATATTATTTTCTGATTCTAAGCCTGTGAACAAAAAAAAGAAAGAAAGAAAGAAAAAATCTAGTCAAAGCAAGTGAAATGAAAGCGATTCGAACCATTGTATTTTGAATTGATCAGAAGAGAGGGAGAGAGACCAGTCAGAGTAGGCTATGGGTAACTTAAACAGAACCTGAATCAGAGATTTAGCTATTAAAATGAAGAAAAAGAGACTGATTTTATCTCTATTGTTACCAAAAAAAAAAAAAGGCAGGATTTGGTGACTAATTCAGCACAGAGTGTGAATAGAAAAAGAGGCTATAACAACTCTGGGCTCTGTGCCGTGGGGAGAAAGGGGTTGGGGATTCTTTCCACAAGGACAGCAGATTTGACTGGGGCCTGATGGCTTCTCTGGGAAGATGGTCTTGTTTTCACAATAGATAGCATAAAATAGAGATGAGCCCTGTAGGGAAGGTGAGGTCACAATAACAGGAAGCACTGTGGGACCTCACAGGGGAGGGAGAGTTAGGTCTGAGGGTACAGATGTTTTTGAAGGCTCTGGAGCAGACAAGCTTGTCCAGAAAGAGACAAGAGGCCTTGGTGATAGAGGGTGTGGGAGGAGCTTAGGGATTTAGGTGCAAGTCCACGCTGGTTACTGTTGTTTAGAGGGCACCTCCAATGGCTCAGTGGTAAAAGAATCTGCCACATAATCACGATGGTGTGATCACTCACCTAGAGCCAGACATCCTGGAATGTGAAGTCAAGTGGGGCTTAGGAAGCATCACTACAAACAAAGCTAGTTGAGGTAATAATATTCCAGTTGAGCTATTTCAAATCCTGAAAGATGATGCTCTGAAAGTGCTGCATGCAATATGCCAGCAAATTTGGAAAACTCAGCAGTGGCCACAGGATTGGAAAAGGTCAGTTTTCATTCCAGTCCCAAAGAAAGGCAGTGCCAAAGAGTGCTCAAACTACTGCACAATTGTACTCATCTCACACGCTAGCAAAGTAATGCTCAAAATTCTCCAAGCCAGGCTTTAGCAATACGTGCACCATGAGCTTCCAAATGTTCAAGCTGGTTTTAGAAACAGCAGAGGAACCAGAGATCAAATTGCCAACATCCACTGGATCATCAAAAAAGTTAGAGAGTTCCAGTAAAACATCTGTTTCTGCTTTATTGACTATGCCAAAGCCTTTGACTGTATGGATCACAACAAACTGTGGAAAATTCTGAAGGAGATGGGAATACCAGACCACTTGACCTGCCTCTTGAGAAACCTGTGTGCAGGTCAGGAAGCAACAGTTAGAACTGGACATGGAACAACAGACTGGTTCCAAATAGGAAAAGGAGTACGTCCAGGCTGTATATTGTCACCCTGCTTATTTAACTTAAATGCAGAGTACATCATGAGAAACTCTGGGCTGGAAGAAGCACAGGCTGGAATCAAGATTGCCAGGAGAAATATCAATAACCTCAGATATGCAGATGACACCACCCTGATGGCAGAAAGTGAAGAGGAACTAAAAAGCCTCTTGATGAAAATGAAAGAGGAGAGTGAAAAAGCTCAACATTCAGAAAACGAAGATCATGGCATCTGGTCCTATCACTTCATGGCAAATAGATGGGGAAATAGTGGATACAGTGGCTGACTTTATTTTTCTGGGCTCCAAAATCACTGCAGATGGTGATTGCAGCCATGAAATTAAAAGACGCTTACTCCTTGGAAGGAAAGTTATGACCAACCTAGACAGTGTATTCAAAAGCAGAGACATTACTTTGTCCACAAAGGTCCATCTAGTCGAGGCTATGGCTTTTCCAGTAGTCATGTATGGATGTGAGAGTTGGACTCTAAAGAAAGCTGAGCCCCAAAGAATTGATGCTTTTGACCTGTGGTGTTGGAGAAGACTCTTGAGAGTCCCTGGGACTGCAAGGAGATCCAACCAGTCCATCCTAAATGAGATCAGTCCTGGGTGTCCGTTGGAAGGACTGATGCTAAAGCTGAAACTCCAATACTTTGGCCACCTGATACGAAGAGCTGACTCATTTGAAAAGACCCTGATGCTGGGAAAGATTGAGGGCAGGAGGAGAAGGGGACGACAGAGGATGAGATGGTTGGATGGTATTACCGATTCAATGGACATGGGTTTGGGTGGACTCTGGGAGCTGGTGATGGACAGGGAGGCCTGGTGTGCTGTTGTTCATGGGGTCGCAAGGAGTCGGACACAGCTGAGTGACTGAACTGAACTGAACTTCAGTGCAGGAGATGCAAGAGACATGGGTTCAATCCCTGGGTCAGGAACATCTCCTGGAGGAGGGCATGGCAACCCACTCCAGTATTCTTGCCTGGAGAACTCCATGGACAGAGGAGGCTGGTGGGGTATAGTCCATGGGCTCACAAAGAGTCAGACACGACTAGGCGACTGTGTATGCACACACTGTAAAGGAGGACTCCATCTCTGGTTATATAAAAGGCAGAAAGCTATAAAAAACATGATTTCAACCCATAGTTTAAAACTTCTAATAGGAAGCACCAACTGGAGTAAAAAAAAGTTTGATAACTATTTAAAGCACAAGATTCTTCCTAAATTGAGAATGGTGGGCAAAGTAACAAAGTATATCTTTTTTCTTCTATGTTTGGACAGAATGGTGAAGGGGTAGACTTTTTAATGGAATAAAGTATTGATTTCAGTAGACATCTCACAGTGTTCCATAGATGTAAAGGTTAAAAATTTTGTAAGAGCGTGGACTTACATCGTGATTTTTTTCTGTTTGTGAAATTCCTTGGCATCCTGCTCCCCGACAGATCAGCAACAAAACAAAATTTTCCTAATAGCATGTTGTTGATCTGGCCATGAGAAGCATGGACATTTTGGTGTGGATGAGCACCGCTCCAAAGTAATTTAGTCCAACAGTCACCATTCATGTGCTTCTGGCTTGTCACTTTCATAGCAATTTATATATTTTTAATGGGCAGCACCAGAGAAAAATGAAATACCATCTTATGGAAAGTGTATCTCACTTAGCTTTTATGTAGAGGCTATGCAGAGTTATCAGATATGCTTTATTTTGGTCATTTTGATAAGCTGTTAAATCCCTCCTTGCAAAAGAGCACAAGAACTCAAACATGGGATCGAAGTTACAGTAGAATTTCTCAAGATGCCATTAAATTTAGACTTATGAGATGATTGGATCAGGTTATTTCCCCAACCTAAACAGTTACCTTCATTCATCCAGGTTATCTAAGCTGACTCTAGATATTGAGATTTGGGGAGCTAATTATCTCTTTTGTCAGCTCCTGAGTACATAGCACGGGGGAAATGAGGTTGGATCTATGGGTAACTGTTAGTCGCTCAGTCATGTACCACTCTTTGTGATACCATGGACTGTAGCCCATCAGACTCCTCTGTCCATGGAATTCTCTAGGCAAGAATACTGGTAAGTAAGTAAGTGTTAATTGCTCATTTGTGCCCAACTCTTTGAGCCCCCATGGACTGCAGCCCACCAGGCTCCTCTGTCCGTGAGATTTTCCAGGCAAGGATACTGGAGTGGGTTGCCATTTCCTTCTCCAGGGGATCTTCCCAACCCAGGGGTAGAACCAAGTCTCCCACATTGCAGGCAGATTCTTTACCATCTGAACGAGGCTATTTAAAATTTTAAATCAGTGGAACACGTGCATTGTATCCCCACCATTACATCTGACCTCAAGGCACAATTTAATCAAGTCTTCTCCCTCCCGCTGCCTGCCACACTCACCCACTTTTTAAAGTCATACTTTGCTTTTAAAGTTATCTAGTCTCTAAAGGGGGCTTTTCAGGTGGCACTGTTGGTAAACAACCCGCCTGCCACTGCAGGGGGACAGGAGAGATGTGAGTTTGACCTGGATCAGGGAGATCCCTTGGGAAAGGAAATGGCAACCCACTCCAGTATTCTTGCCTGGAAAACCCCATGGACAGAGGAGCCTGGCGGCTCCAGTCCATTAGGTCTCGAAGAGTCAGACACCACTGAAGCGACTGAGCACACGTCTCTAAAGACAACTTCGCAATGGAGGACCTTCCTGTTTCACTGCGGACCTTCCTGTTTCACTGCGGGTCTCTATTTTGGCTCCACCAATTATATTGGCATGTTGCTACACCTGAGTTCATGTCTATCAAGAATTCTTTCCAAAATAGGCATATTCCTTGCCAAGTCTTCTTATTGGGTACCGCTAATACAGAAGAACCCTAGAATCCCAAACAAACCTATTTTTCAACGAGTTTGAAAATTTAACAAAACAATTATCTTTTCTGCTTGAATGCAGTAAATGAAACATCCTTGTTGTCCATCCAGTCCTGACTATATTTGGAATAATGTATAAAAATTTTACAATTTCTTTAGAAAACTGGACATTCATAATAAAATGGGATAATATGACAGGCTGAGTCATTTTATGAGAATATATTATTTTGTGACTCTGAAATCTTTTTTAAAGACGAGCATTAAATATATTAATAGTATCAAACATAGTCAATGAAATAATAATTACAGTAGAGCTAACTTTAATAATCTCTCACATGGCTCCCTGGAACACATGCCTACCAGGGTTCAGTGGCACTCTGTGATAAGCCTGTGCTCAGGAAAGGAAACACAGTTGTTACCATCAACTTTATAGAAACTGCAAAACTAACTGAAGAAAAGTTTGCTTCATCGGAAAAAAATCATCTCCTTCTCCTTGAGAGCAGAAACTAGGTCTGTGTGTTTGCTTTCTAAGATCTGGATGCCTGCCATAGTGCTTGGTCACAGAAGGTTCTCACTGGATAGTTATTGAAAAGAATATATACATGATAAATAATTATTTAATGTCTGTATCAAAAGGTTCTCCTTAAAGGGCTTTATATCATTAGTAAAGCTGTTTAGCAATGCTGATACTTTATTTATAGGTAATGAGGAATTTAAAATGTAAAATAATATTCCCATCAACTCTGGACAGTTGCTAATAAAATGCCACGAACTGTAGCCCTGTAGGCTCCTCTGTCCATGGGGATTCTCCAGGCAGGAATATGGGAATGGGTTGCCATTCCTTTCTTCAGGGGATCTTCCTGACCTGGAAATCAAACCCAGGTCTCTTGCATTGCAGACAGATTCTTCACCATCTGAGCCACCAAGGAAGCCTGCAATAAAATGCTAAATTGAGCTAAATATTGAATAATTTAAAGGAAATAAACTATAAATGGAAAATCCTTATATATAAGCTAAAACTTTTGTTTTGCAAAAACAAAAACATTGGGAGGTCTAAAGAGGAAATATGAATTCCCAGAGCCAACCAATAAGTGAGAGGCAAAGCCCAAAGTTAATAAACCAAGTGCCCAGGTCCAGAACCATTTCTAATCCACCACATCCTGCTTCTAACATCCTTTCATGTCAATGATTTAATTACCTCAAAAAGAAAAAAAACCTTAAAAGCAAGTATCTTGATCATCTAGTTTGCTTCCTTTCTTTTCTATGTAATTTCATAGTGCCATTATGACCTATGTTTTAAGAAATATGAAAGCTCTCCCTCTTCCTGATTATCATCGTGTTCACAAATGCTCTGAAAAACAAAGTAGTTAAGACGCTGAGAACTGAGTCATGGTGTGAACAAATTTTCTTAAATGAAATTATTTATAACCCACGCAAATGGGTCTATGTAATTAAAACAGAAAATGAAACATTTAAGGAGTCTCAAGAAGTCTTCAAAAAATATTTCTCTTTGGATTTGGCTTAGGTCTTCATTCATTACTTGGTGGCTTTTGAATTGAAGACGCCTGTATGTGGAGGGGAGGGAAAGTTGAACAAAAACATTATAAGGCACTTACCTGAATTATTTAATAAAAGGAAGAGTTTCTGGATCTGAAAAAAAAGATGGTACTGAAACAAAGCTACCATTAAGGACTTAACAACCAGCTAAGAGTGGGAGCTACTACCATATTGGATCTGTGACCTTGGACCCTAACCAATTACGGAGACCCAGGGCAACCAGTGAGCAAAGCGATTACAATGGGAGTCAAACTATTAAGGAGCCAAGAGTTCAGTAGCTTTATGTCCCTCCCAAGGTATCCTTAGAACACTACGTAATAGGAAATGAATAATATTAACATTCCCGCATGGTAGTTTAAAACAACTTACAGTATATTCCAATCCAAGCAGATTTTTCATTTTGATGTCTGTGGGAGTGGTTATTTTATTTTTATATGTACTTTTACAAACATTTAAATTGAAATAACCAGTAGCATAAAATTGCCAGTGATTTAGTTGGCTATGAACTTGTAACAAAATATACTTCGAAGATTTTTTTTTCTCCCTTTAGCTCTCAGGTAAATTTCACTGCATGACAGCGTTTCATGCCAGGCAAAGCTCATACAGGAGATGAAAAAGCATGAAGCATAACAAATATCACAAAGCCAGTACAATTTCTTGTTTATAAAGAAAAACAAGGAATGTAAGCTAAGTGGAAAGGTGCTGGTTGAAAGATATTTTAAATGCCTTCGAGTTAAAACCATCAGGGATCAGAAAGCAGAAGGCAAATTCTACAGGCTAGTACACCCAGGGAAGAGGCTGATAAATTGCCTTGTGCACATTTTAATTAAACTATCATCTTGAGATTTTTTGTGTGTATTGATTTGCACAGTACTTAAAAAAGCTTCTTTCCTCCCCACCCCTCCCTTCTTTGAATGTTAAAGCTTTGTGCCTTCAGTTTGACTCTATGAAAAGAAATTACTCATCTTTGGGATTTGTTATGGAAAAAAAAAAAAAAGAACCCAAAACAAATGGGTGGACATGTTCTCTTCTCCTTTTCAATATGTTTAAATTTCAACTGTTCATATAATTATGCTGGCATGTATTTCTTCCTGGCTCTAGTCATGCAGAAAAATTTTAAACATGAGAAATTGGACAACTCTAATGTGGTGTAAAATCTACTTACGCATTGTATTTCTTTCAATATTCTGTCCCAATAGTATGCGTATTGTTAAAATTAAAAGAAAATGTTAGTTTTGATGCCCTAATGTGTTTTTGTGATATACATAGCTGTCAAATATTTTATTAACATTGAAAAGGGGAAGTCTGAAAAATAAAGAAATGTTAGAGATATAGTTGGCTATAGGCAGAGGGTGGCAGTGACAGCTATTTAATAGTAATCATCACTAGTATGGCACCAATTATAAGAGTATTTGCCAACAATAATTAGTTTCCTAACACCCTTGAGTCACTTGTTCTCCACTCTTCTGTTGTTGTCGTTGTTTAGTTACTAAGTCGTGTCTGACTCTTTTGCAACCCCATGGACTGTAGCCCACCAGGCTCCTCTGTCCCTGGGATTTCCCAGCAAGAATATTGGAATGGGTTGCCATTTCCTTCTCCAGGGGATCTTCTTGACCCAGGGATTGAACCCTAGTCTCCTGCGTTGGCAGGCGGATTCTTTCCCACCGAGCCACCAGGGAAACCAGGTGAAAAAAATACTAGACACTAGAAGTCTAGGGTTCATGAAAAGGATGATCTCTTTCTGAGATAGCAATTGCTAAACCTGGTCTCCAAACCAGGCAGATTGTATAAGAATAGCAAGATGGCCTCCTGGAGGAATTAAAAAAAAAATCCCGTGATGCAGACATAAATGTCCATCTTCCTCAGTGACTATAGTCAGATTCTTACTCAACCTTCTATATATAGACCTAGACTTTAGCCTGTGCTTTTCAGCAGTAGCCTTGGGATGTCCATCTAATTTTTAGAGTTTTCCCCTAGAACATAGGACCCTAGGGAAAACTGAATTGCTCTGGGGCTGAAATAATGTTCCTATCCATTCATGAGTGCACTCAAGGTGACACCTAATGTTCACAAGTAGCTTAGATTCGGAATGATGCTCAACAGGATCATAACTATAAGATCCATTTTAGAATAGAACACACTGCCTTGCCTCTCTCGGATCAGCATCTTTAAATCTGTTCTTGGAATGGCCGTTAGGTGGTGATGGAGAGAGGGACACAAAGATCAATACTAGTTTGCTGTTTCACATCTAACTAATGGTCTGCATGTGAGAGATTTCAGAGTTCTAATTTACTTACTAGCTTTGTTCCTCTGCTGAGGCTTACTCTTTGGAAGAGTAAATTCTTCCAAATTTCAAATACTCTCTCCCTCGTAAAAGACTAAGTTCCTTTCTCCTTCGCTTTAGACTACTAAGCCACCTTGCACCACTCAAGGCTTTTCTTCATATAATATTTTCCTTGTATAATATTAGTGGACAATGTTATACAAGTTCTAAACGTTTGCTGGCCCATAGACTTCTCCGAGAATGTAATTAAACCAGTGAGCCCCCAGAAGAATGTGTTCATGTACCCACCCCCATAGTTTTGCCTGCAATCATAAGGCCCTTCCCTGGACTCTCCAGTGAATAAGCCCCAAAACAAACCAATGAAAGTAAACAAAGAAACTTCGTACTCTAAAGTTGGCTGGAAATACATTAACTACTCTAAGGAAGAAAAAAACAAAAACATAATCACTATTCTTTCTTTTCTTGGTTGGATTTTAAATTAATTGAATTTTTAAAATGGTAACAGATGGTTCTCATTTCATTAGATGTTAAATTCATAAAAATTGTGAACCATACCTTTTGGTTTATTCTGCGTGGTACAGGCAGGGCCGGCACATTGGACTGAGCATCCTAGTCTTGCATAGCACAAGGAGCATCCCATCCCGCCCACCAGGCATTCCCTTAGGAGTGACACCCTCCGAGTCAGGCTGTGTGGCAGCTCTCATCAACATCTAACACATTTTGGATATTGAACAAGTTAATAAACTGAAATAGCACCACCCAACAGTACATCAATTTTGGTAAAATGCTATTCCAGTCATTAGCCAGTAAGTCTGTTTTGGCCATAATAAATCTCTGCTTAATGTTTGGTGATATTCTTCTTAATGTTTATCTCAGATTGTTAAAATATTTTATATATATATATATATATATATATATATATATATATATTTAGTACAGGTCTAAATAGCAATTAGACCTTAAAGAATATCACTCCTAAACATAAACTTTTCTTCTTTGAGGAGCTTTATGCTAATAAGTATCTTGTTCACGGCCTCTCAGTGATTTGTGAGCACCTTAGAGCCCTCCTTTGTGAAATGCCCGATTATCTGCATATCTGTCTATTAATTTGTTTATCTGTTCACCTATCTATAGAAATTTTAAACGGTGTAATAACTTTAAGAACAGTGACACTAATGTAGTATTAGATTAAAAGAATGTTACTTTATGTGGATGTAAATGTAATTTAGAGGCTCTTAAAGGGAGCTCTATACTTAGCATGATTCTTGGCCAGTGAAGACAGGTTGATCCCCCTCATTTTGGGATTGCTAATTTGCCGTTAATTAGGAAGATTGATTCTGCTCTGTGATGCATAGGCCCAACCCCAAATGCATTTTTCTCCTTTCTGGAGTGCTTTCCTAGTTGTCCTTGTCATTTTGCAAATGTGTAACCGAATGTCACAGGGCCTCATGAAATAGAAGTGCTTTCTGGCTTCAGGAATGCAAGTATTGACATTTTCCCAATTTTGTTTTCTATTATGAAGCTCATGCCTGTATTATTTTAAATAAACTTCTGCTTTATTCCATTTGATAGTTTTAATATTACAACATGAAAACTGTGTTCTAATTTGAGTTTCTCATGAAAGAAATGCGTTTGAGGCAAAAATGCTGTATTTTTCTTGAAGTAAGTGCTAGTCTCAGATACAATGCTCTCATCGAGGGTGTGCTATTCCGTACAAGACAGCATTTATTTTTCAATATGTTAACTGTTTGTTTATCTTCCCTGTGATATATTGAGTTTGCTGCTATAAGCCTTTTTTCCTGCTTTTTTCTCTTGGCTGATGACAAATTTTAATCATTTGACTGTCCTTCACGACAATTACTTTAACTAAGATGAGTTATATTCCCTTTATGGGAATGGAGTCAGGAAATCTATCAAAACTAGTGAAAGGAAAATTCCTAGAAATGTTTTTAAACATAGTCATTAAGAATGGGCTGAACCAATACAGAAAAAATGTGGGTACTTGGCAGTGTGAAGGAAACCACCTCCTCACTGCATTTTTGATGCCCATCATTGCCAGTAAGGTAAGAAGCAACTTTGAACCACATAATTTATTTCATAGTGATAGAAACTGGTTAGTTAAAAACAATACCAAATTCGCAAGGAAGGATCTATTTTCCTTTATGTGATGTAAGATTACAAATAAACATGCCCATGTTTGTACTGATAGAAAGTTGTGCATGTATGTGATGAACATACATGAACAGCATGTAAATATTTACATTTCAACTCAGTGACCTAATTCATGATTACTTTTATATCTCCTCTTCCTTAACAATCTCAATATTTTGGCAAATTTGTTCATATTTCTTTTTCTTACATTTTCAGGAATAAGTTGAAAATGATTTTGATGGACTTCTTTTAAATGTGCTAGATATAACCTCAGAAGCAAAAACAGAAAGCAGTCTATTAAAAAACCTAGACTCTGAGGGCATGAGATTTGGAAATGAGTGATAATGCACAAAACGAGAGTCTGTAAGCATATGAATCCTATTAGCTTCACTTGCAGCCTTATGTGCTGAGTAGAAGAGTCTTTGGTTGTAGATTTCTTCATTACTTGGAGACCCTTGCCAGCCCCAGTGACATCTTCCACTGGGCCCATCGGTCACTGGGCGCTCTTTGGTATTTTTGCAGTTCCTTTTTACTTCCATATGTCTCTGTTTCATATAGCAGGTCCTTGTACAATCAGCTCTACTTACCTCTGTGGTACTCAAGACACATTTTAATTCTCAACTGACTTCTTCCTGCCAGCCAATAATCGGCCGAGTTGTCACCTCTATCATCAACCTGTGTATCAATTTGTGTATTTTTAAGTAAACCCAAACTCAACCCAGTACTATATGGTATGAAATATATTTAAGGAATGAAATTTGCTGCTTACTTCAAAATCACACATTCAGTCTGTTGACAGATGTTTACTGAGTACCTACTGTTGCCCAAGTACCTATCATGGTGCCAGGAACTGTGCTAGGCAAAGTGTATTCAGGGTTAGGACAAAACAGACCTTCTGCCCTCATGGATTGTACAGTTTAGTGCTGGTAGTGGTTTAGTCGCTAAGTTGTGTCTGACTCTTTGCGACCCTATGGACTGTAGCATGCCAGGCTCTTCTGTCCATGGGATTTCCCAGGAAAAATACTAGAGGAGGTTGCCATTTGCTTCTCTAGGGGATCTTCCCAACCCAGGGATTGAACCCACATGGCCTGCTTGGCAGGCAGATTCTTTACCATTGAGCTACCAGGGAAGAAGAGGTAGCAAGAATACACAGAAGAACTGTACAAAAAAGATCTTCATGACCCAGGTAATCACGACAGTGTGATCACTCACCCAGAGCCACACCTCCTGGAATGCGAAGTCAAGTGGGTCTTAGAAAGCATCACAACAAAGCTAGTGGAGGTAATGAAATTCCAGTTGAGCTATTTCAAATCCTGAAAGATGATGCTCTGAAAGTGCTGCATGCAATATGGCAGCAAACTGGGAATACTCAGCAGTGGCCACAGGACTGGAAAAGGTCAGTTTTCACTCCAGTCCCAAAGAAAGGCAATGCCAAAGAATGCTCAAACTACTGCACAATTGAATTCATCTCACATGCTAGCAAAATAAAGCTCAAAATTCTCCAAGCTAGACTATAATAGCATGTGAACCATAAACTTCTAGATGTTCAAACTGGATTTAGAAAAGTCAGAGGAACCAGAGATCAAATTGCCAGCATCTGCTGAATCATCAAAAAAGCTAGAGAGTTCCGGTAAAACATCTATTTCTGCTTTATTGACTATGCCAAAGCCTTTCACTGTATGGGTCACAACAAACTGTGGAAAATTCTGAAAGAGATGGGAATACCAGACCACCTGACCTGCCTCCTAAGAAACCTGTGTGCAGGTCAGGAAGCAACAGTTAGAACGGGACATGGAACAACAGACTGGTTCCAAATTGGGAAAGGAGTATGTCAAAGCTGTATATTGTCACCCTGCTTATTTAACTTATATGTAGAGGGCAGATCATGTGAAATGCTGTGCTGGATAAAGCACAAGCTGTAATCAAGATTGCCAGGAGAAATATTAATAACCTCAGATATGCAGGTGACACCACCCTTAGGGCAGAAGATGAAGAACTAAAGAGCCTCTTGATGAAAGAGGAGAGTGAAAAAGTTGGCTTAAAGCTCAACATTCAGAAAACGAAGATCATGGCATCTGGTCCATCACTTCATGGCAAATAGATGGGGAGACAGTGGAAAAGGTGGCTGACTTTTTATTTTTGGGCTCCAAAATCACTGTAGATGGTGACTGCAGCCATGAAATTAAAAGACGCTCCTTGGAAGAAAAGTTATAACCAACCTAGACAGCATATTAAAAAGCAGAGACATTACTTTGCCAACAACGGTCTGTCTAGTCAAGGCTATGGTTTTTCCGGTTGTGATGTATGGATGTGAGAGTTGGTCTCTAAAGAAAGCTGAGCGCCAAAGAATTAATGCTTTTGAACTGTGGTGTTGGAGAAGACTCTTGAGAGTCCCTTGGACTGCAAGGAAATCCAACCAGCCCATCCTAAAGGAAATCAGTCCTAAATATTCATTGGAAGGACGGATGCTGAAGCTGAAACTCCAGTTCTTTGGCCACTTGATGTGAAGAACTGACTCATTTGAAAAGACTTTGATGCTGGGAAAGATTGAAGGTGGCGGGAGAAGGGGATGACAGAGGATGAGATGGTTGGATGGCATCACCGACTTAATGGACATGAGTTTGAGTAAACTTAGGGAGTTGGTGATGGACAGGGAGGCCTGGTGTGCTGCAGTCCATGGCTGCTCGACAAAATAAAATGAAAACTAAGAAGAACGTTACAGGTGAAGCTCGTGTTTCTTCCCCCACAGGTCAGAGCAGACAGTCACGGCCAGAGCTAGTATGTATTGCCCTTTAGAAGGGCGTCCCTTTCTGTTAGTTTACCTCCTCGCCCACCCCGTGGACTCACTCTAGTGACATTCAGCTACTGAAAAGAATGAGACAAGCGTAAGTGAAATGTCTTTAAGTTGAGAGGGATCAGTATCTTCCTTATTTGGTATGAATATTTGATTGGAGAGTTTGTCAGATAATAAATCTTTATAGTGCCAGTTTCTTGACAGATAGTGAAAGTGAAGTCGCTCAGTCGTGTCCGATTCTTGGCGACCCGTGGACTGTAGCCCACCAAGCTCTTCCGTCCATGGGATTCTCCAGGCAAGAATACTGGAGTGGGTTGCCATTTCCTTCTCCAGGGGATCTTCCCGACCCAGGGATTGAACCTAGGTCTCTCACATTTCAGGCAGACGCTTTAACCTCTGCACCACCAATGGCAAAACAAAGAGGCATAATCCCTGCCCTCGTGGAATGTCCAGTCTGTTGAGGAGGAGAGACATAATTACACAATTATATTTTGTTTTTATTATTAAGAATGTTTGTAATAGAATCATCTATGATTAGTTGGACATAAGCTGTGAGTTATGTTCTTTTCGATTTCCCTTTATAAGCAGTGCCACTCATTTTCCAAGAGCTTCCCAGAGTTAATGATGCAGTCCTTAGCCATGTAGAAGATAAAAGATGCTCTTTTTGATTAGTTCTAACTAAGTCAAGCATGACAATATTGACTGTGTTTAAATCATACCTTTCTTTGATAAGCATCTACGAACTTCATGTATATTATCTAACTGGTTCTCAGATGAGGGTCATATCTTTTCAAATCTCCATTTATGTAAAAGGTCAGGTAACAGAGGGTACATCCCCTGCTTGGCATTACCTAGAAACAACTGTGGTATTAACACTGATTTGCAGGCATACACGTGTAATATTGATACTTTTTCATAAGTCACTTCTTAGGGAGGGGCAGCAAGACCCAGTAGAAAGGATAGATTTTGGAACAAGAAGAATTTGAGTTTGTATTTGGTCTCACACTGTTAACCATCTGAATTTGGAGCCTCAGTTTCCCCATCTGTCAAATTGAAATAAAGCCATTTCATTAAATATTATTGTTAAGAACTAAGACGTTCAGTAAAAGTTCCAAAAAGTAACTCTCCTTACTTGTTGTTTTACTTATTGTCATATCACATTTTCTGTTCTATTTCTTTTCCTGGAAAAAACCTTGTACATTTTTCTGCATATGGTGAGAGATGGATATCCTTCATTAGTGGATAGTACAGAGACTAACTTTCAGGAATTTCTAACTTCCTTTCTGTAAATAGCTCCTCACACTGTTCTGTATGACTTTTTCATAGGGTTTTTAATGCATTTGATAATGGAATATTTGCAGAGATATTCACAAAATAAAACAAAGAAATGTCTTCTCCAGTAATTTGAGTACTTGATGGCTTCTTAATCTTCATATATGGTTAGTGTCATGGCAAAATGGCCATGAAAACCAGAAATCCTGGCCAGCTCTAAATATTATTTTTTTCTACAGTATTTTTTCTTCCTCTAAACCTTTGTTTATCTGTTATTTATCAAACATTTAAAATTAAATATCTGAGTTTTATAATGTATACCATTGATGTACAAACAATTGACAGAATCTTTTGCAGGCTTCAGAATACAGAGAAAATGGCTTATTATAGGCATTCTAACACATTTCAAGAAGAGAACAGGTATTATTTTTGGAGATTTAAGCTAGCATTGTATCCCTGAGTCTCCTGGTTACTTCCTCTGTAGTCCATTGTTTCTTATATTAAAACTCTTTGGGCATGTCCCTGTATTTCTCTCACTCTCCTGTTTCTTAAAGGTATTTTACAAAAGGTGATGTTAACATCCAGATACTCTGGGAGGAGCAACACACCTAAGAAATCATACTGGCATCTTGAAATGGTCGATAACATTTCCTTTCAAAGATTTCTAAGGTCTGAAGTGACTTAGATGCTAAAGAATCTACCTGCAATGCAGGAGACCCAGGTGCAATCCCGGGGCTGGGAAGAGCCCCTGAAGGAGGAAACGGCAACCCACTCGAGTATTCTTACTTGGAGAAGTCTGTGACCAGATGAGCCTGGCGGGCTATAGTCCATAGGGTCAGAAAGAGTTGGACACAATTGAGTGACTGACACACTGAAGATTAGAAAAAATGATGTTAGATATTGTTTTATGATCATCCCATCTGTATTTGATTTCTTTTTCCTTCTCACCTTTCTTCCCAATCAGAGCCTTCAATTCCTTCTTTTCCTTCCGCCCATTCCTGCCGTTTTTCCAGGCTCTCCACTGGCCTCGCTAAGAGCCTCTCTGTTGTAACAGTTCACCTTGCTCCCTCATGCTGCTTATGTCTGTCTCTGGCTTATATACTCCCCCGTAGTAGACGCCCTCATACCTCATCAGGCCCTCTCTTATCTTCAGGGGGTTGGTCTCTTGGCAGGATTGACAGGCCTTGCAAATCTTTTGGCTGCTGTAATAAAATCTCCAGTTCCTGAGATTTATGAGGTCGGATGCATGTAGAAGAGGAAGCACCTACAGTTCATGAAATTGTAAAGAACACCAAGTGCAGAGTTAAGAAAAGATGCCCAAATTCTTGACAGTTCATCTTTTTTTTTTTTTTTGCCAATGTAGCTTGTGTTTTCTCTATCATCCAGGTATTGCAGGTATTCAAACGGCCAATTCAGATACTTTTTGGAGCTCTTGAGATATCAGTTTGCATAATTAATAGAAATATACCAGCAGGTGACTGTAATGTGATTATAAAGTACAGCCCTGACTGTTGGGTGTATTGAATACTTTTAAATGAAATATGTGGAGTGTGTGTATGCATGCAATGTGTTTAAATGAATGCAGCCTTTCCAATCAGCCAGGAAGGGAGAAAGGATGTAAATTGCTAGCATGTGTTGTTCAAAATGCAAAAGTAGGAAAGCAATATTGATCTGTGCTTTGGATGTTTATTTACATCAGTTGCACAGTGTTAAGATGTCTGGCCATAATTATCAAGACCTGCCCACCTGTCAAACCGCAATTGGGTTATTTCCCCATTGTCTTGCTGCAGTAAATTTTCAGGTCTGGATGGGCATTAGACAAATGGAAAAAGGCTACTTTCCCAGAACATGTAATTCATTATGGAAAACAGGTGCCTGCTGAAGATTTTTGCTTTCATGCAGACATATTTTATTATTCATAAAATATTAATGTGAGTAAGTCACTACCAGAGTTGTGTGGGTTGTTTTCGTGTAAAATTTTCAGTTTTAATAGGAGAAGAGAAATTGTAAGGATTCTCCAGACCTTGTTTTTTGAAAAGGTAAAACCTAGTCCATAAATAGTTTCATTCCCTTGCTGTCCCAAAATAGGTTCTAACGACCCTGGCTCTCACTTACGTAATGTGCGAAAATAAGTCAGCTTTAATGTTGTATGCGGTGGATGTTCCGTCCAGGGACAACCTTGCAGGAGGGACAGAGTGACCTTTCCAGAAAAAAAAAAAAAGAAATGAAATATCCTTTCATTTTCCAGAAATATGCATGCGAGTAAAAATTTGACAGCCTGGAAGAACATAAGCAAATATATCTTTTTATTTGAAGATAAAAAGAAGCAGGGCTGGATAGGAAAGGGAGAAAACCTGTGAAAAAAACGGATGATGCAGTTTTTACGAATAAGCAGCTTAATGTATCTTGGCACCCACAGTAAGCCTTGTAGGAGCTCAAAGTGCCTCAGGCAATCTGTGAGCAGAATAGCAATTTTATTACTTTGTCATTAAACCAATTTCACAGCAGTATTGTTTGTTAATGAGCAGCGGCAAACGAGCGAAGATGTCACACACTGGAATAGCAGAGAGATTTGTGACCCAAGCTCACAGCACTAAGATGGAAAGACCACGGCTATAAAAAAGGAAATACTTTGGGATGAAATGCAAAGTCTATACAGCCGAGCTTGTGTTTATGAGCTACCATTTTGCTAAGAGCTGTGAGAGAAATAAAGGTCTGGAAATATGCAGTTAAAACAGGGCCTATAAAATTAAAACCAAATTAAAGTATAGCAGAGGATTACTGCACAGACTGTACTCGACAAAATATATTTTAAGTGATGAGGTGAAACCTAAATCAGTTTTGTTTGAATTTGGTTGATATTTATGAAATTCAATAAAAAATGAAAAAATATCCAAACAAAGCAGCTGCCTCACCCTTCTGTGGTCTCTCAGCCACAAACATGCATCACTTTGAGGAAATTCAACTTGCCAATCCTTAAATAATTAGCAACTTCTTGATTCACACGGTGCACCCCTCTGTCTCCGTGAAAGCCTCCTCTGTTACTTTATCTATTCGTAAGGATATTGCGCATGTATAATAAACACTCAGGCAGAGCCGGTTTGCCTGAAGCCCATGAATCAAGTGCACCCAGCAGAGGCTGGCATTGAGCTCATCATTTGATGAGATTTTCTCTTTTCTGCTTCTCCTTTTTCCCCCTTTCCCTTCTCGCTTTACTTTTTAAAATGATTTTTCTTTCTTTTCTTTTTCTTTCTTTCTTTTTGAGCCGGCTGGCCTTACAAAGAACTTGGGAGACAGCCTTGAGGGAAACAAGAAACTGTGCCAGGCAGGCACCTTTCTGCATCCCTGTAAGGCGTCCCGAGGGGGAAGTTGTTCCCACTGCCAGTACTGCCACCAGGCTCACTCTCCTTGGAAGAAGGTGGGGTGAAGGCAGTAGCCAGGTAGGAAATTGAGGGACACAGTCAACTCATAATTGTATTTCTACTTTCGAAGGAGATTTTTAAAATGCTCTGGCTGTCAGAGACAACCCACTTCTGTGTCAGGAATGTGTACCCATCTGGGGGTGGTCCAGTCTGATCCGACGGCCTCATTGCAGAAATATCCAGAGTCGTGCATGTGTTTCTTAGGTCCCCTTGGGTCTGCAGCCCCATGCCCACTGCCAGTCACAGGCACTTTGGATACCCCAGATGGATTAAGGTTTGTGGTGAGTCTGTGTAGTTTAGCTGTGACACCCTCTGGGACCATACCCGGGTTCTCACAGACCCCTTTATAATTTGCATTGGGTGGAGATGTATTTTCATGTTTTTCTCTTATGATTTCCCCCCCCCCATTTGGATGATTAAGGTGTGCTTTTTTTTTCAGTGTGATTTGGTTCGATTGTTTGATTTCCTTTCCACCAATTTTTTTTAAGTGATTTTTGGACCGATTCGGTGACAGAGACACCAGGGGACTCTGCAGGGAGTGCTCACGGCCGCCATCTAGGCAGGGTACGTGGTGGCGGGAGTTCAGCTTTAAGACTGTTTTCTGCCTGACAGGGCAGGACCCCCAGACAAATCACTGGCTGGCTCCGTGGTCGTTGGCAGCCATTCAAGACTGGTCTTGTGCCAGGAGCATTACTAGATAGCCAGACAGATCAATTCACTTTTACATTCCCCCCATTATTTATAGCCCCACTGTATATCTACTCTTGCTTATGAAGTAATGATTAGCAAATACAGTACACATAAAACATGGGCATTTGTTCTGGAAAGGGCTTTCTCCTGCTGATATTGCAGATAGTTTCACAGGTCACAGAACCTTAAAAAGGATTTAAAGGGCATGCCTTGTGTAGCATTTGTTCTTTTGAAAATGATGCTCCTTTCCCATTTCTGAGTAATTGAAGAGGATAGAAAGGTTTTCTCATTGCTTATATTTCACCGAATTCTCGGCAGCCCCGTTTCCCACAGATGTTTCAGCCAAACCTGTACAGAGGGAAGTTACGTGGTGATGGTGTGCTAGTTTGCTATTTAAAATATGACTATTTCGTGCTACCCTTTTGAGTGTGTCAAGGTGAACAAACACCAGTGCTGCCAGCATTTGTGGCGGGGAATTTGAGATTGGATGTTTCATGCCGAAGGCAACTGGTAGGACTCAGTGAAGAAAAACTTTGACTCAATTTTGTTTACGGTTTCTTCTCTTTGCTTCTCAGATTCTCATTCCCATTCTCTCTTTCTCCCCAAGTCGTATGATTTATGTCAAGGTGCTTCTTGATTACTGAAGAATCTCTGCGAGGATTAGTACTATTCAGGTAGTTAAGAGATGTTGGTTCAGTTAATGCTTTGGGGGGACATTGCAAAGCTTGGATCTTGGGAAGTGGGGAGAGCTTGACATTTCCTGAAGGATGGATGGTCGCCATAAACTCGCTAGTCTGAAGCCTACATTCTGTAAGCCTGGTGTGAAATCCAAATACTGATTGAGTCCTATTTGCCTAGTGGAATGATTGTAGATGGCAAAAGAACATTGACACTGGATAATCCCTTCAGAAAGAATAAGGAAATGTGGGCTTGAATCTGAAAACATCAAGTTTGTTGGCAAACTGCTAACCTTTCATCGCTTCATACTTGGTTTATTGTATAATAGCCTAAATTCAGGTGACATTACAAGTTCCTTTTCATGCCCTCCAGCAACTGAGCGCATTTTGTACTGTATGTGCAGCTTGTTTTCCATCTATTGCTGCAGACAGAATTGTGACATATTATTGGTAATGAGGCCTACTGCTCATAAGAATAAATATTGTTTGGGGATGCGATTTTTTTGTTCATTTCTAGAGGACTTTCATAGTTTCAGATTTTATTATGGGATTATATTTCAGGAGACTTTCTTGTAAATAATTTAAAACCCTACATAGAAAGTTTCACTATGTCCATTACAAAGATGAGAACAACTGAGATTTCCAAAGGTACTTACACAATTTCATACAGCCATATTAATGAGAGAAAGCAAGGTTAGACTATACTCCCCTAGGATTTGTTTGTTTCTGCCCTTTTAAATGATGAACTCCCATACAATTTGACATGCAGAACAATGAGAAGGGATCTCAGGAGTAATAATGTAGAATGAGGTAGGAAAAAAAAAAAGGTTTTGACTCCTTAATGAAATACAACTTCACCACACTGCCTTACAGTTTATAGCCTGTTACTGTTTGGGGGGCACTTTTATATACGTTGTCTCATTTGATTCTCGCATCAGCCCCTATGAAGTAAACAAGGTTGAAATTACTGTTTGCCTTTTACAAATGAGGAAATGCAGTTCTTTAAAGTTTGGCGGCTTGTTCACTGTTGTGAAGCTCGTATGTGTCAGACCAGGGCCAGACCTTCAGTGTTTCAGGGCCCAGTAGTATCCCTTCTCGTTTCTATGAGCTCTGTTATCCTGTGGGAGGAGCTCAGTTCAATTCTTTAAAATACTAGAGGCAACTTTGCCCAATGAAAATAATATCTCAGCCGAAATGATATTTAGGCATATTCATTTCTGTATCCTGGGACTCTGGATATTAAAAGAATCTCTCTTTAATGAAGAGATTCTCAAAACTCAACCCTCACTCTTAAGGACAAACTAAGTCCGTTTTTAATCTTCATTTGCTCCTGTTGGTTTACTTATTTAGCTGCTTTTCCCTCTGTTCCCTAGTCAGCACTTGAGTCTTTGTTTCTTATGGTTTTTAGTGCTGACTATCTAGACGTACTTTGCTTGGCAGGACCACTCAAATTTCATTGTTTTCCAACGATACTGGAAGGTCATTAGTGTACCAGTCTCCATACTGTTTTAGGTATGGAGTTATTGTTAAGTGGTGCTGCAATATGAGCTTTGAGAACTGCCCAGAAAGGTGGAGGGGGGGTATACTTTGGGTGAACTACATTCTTTCCCACTGTGAGCCAAGACTAGAAAGATGAAGACAGTAAGGCAAAAGCAACCTTGAACTCCGTAAGTTGGAGACAGATGCCATGTTTGTGTTTTTCTTTGAAAATGCCATGAAGATCAATTCCTTGAAATGATTCCAAACCACATAAAATAGCATATGGTATCAGAAAAACTGAGTCTGGGGTGTAGTTAATAACTTATAAAACAAGCTGAGTGACTGTCTCTTGAAGAGAATGCATGTTTATACTTCATGTTCCATTGGAATCGATCACTTCTCCTTTTATTTTCCATGTTTCTCCTTTCGGCCCTGTGATTGATGGGGCTACACAGAGTTCTTTGAGTCAAACCCGCATATTTCACAGGCATTCCAGGACATCTTTTCTTACCTATCACCAGGGCAAACACCTCATTAAAAATTTATCGAAGGTGATTTGGCAGCTTTACTCTACAGGGGCTTCATCCTAGAGAACTTTATACACCATTTTTGATTAACGAACGGAAAATGTACTAGGCTTCATTTGATTCTTCAGGATTGAAACTGAACAATACGGTTTTTTTTTATTCTTCTGAACCCTTTGAGACATGTTTTTTCCAGTCATGTACACTCCAGTCCTGAGTTGGTTCAATTTGAGCATCCACCTATGTATGTCCAACTAGTCATTTTAATTCTGGAGAAAGGATGTGAAACAACAGGACTTTAACAAATGTTTCCCTTTTTCCAAATTAAGGACATAATTAACATCTTTTTTCTTAATTATTTGATGTTCAAAACACAGATGTTTCTGAGAATATACCTCTTATAAACTAGGTCAAGTTCAGTTCAGTCAGTCAGTCAGTCGTATCTGACTCTTTGCAACCCCATGAACCACAGCACGCCAGGCCTCCCTGTCCATCGCCAACTGCCGTAGTCTACCCATACCCATGTCCATTAAGTTGGTGATGCTATCCAACCATCTCATCCTCTGTCGTCCCCTTCTGCTCCTGCCTTCAATCTTTCCTAGCATCAGGGTCTTTTCAAATGAGTTAGCTCTTCTCATCAGGTGGCCAGAGTATTGGAGTTTCAGCTTTAGCATCAGTCCTTCCAATGAACACCCAGGACTGATCTCATTTAGGATGGACTGGTTGGATCTCCTTGCAGTCCAAGGGACTCTCAAGAGTCTTCTCCAACACCACAGGTCAAAAGCATCAATTCTTCAGCGCTCAGCTTTCTTCACAGTCCAACTCTCACATCCATACATGACCACTGGAAAAACCATAGCCTTGACTAGACAGACCTTTGTTGGCAAAGTAATGTCTCTGCTTTTGAATATACTATCTAGGTTGGTCATAACTTTCCTTCCAAGGAGTAAGTGTCTTTTAATTTCATGGCTGCAATCAGAATCTGTAGTGATTTTGGAGCCCAGAAAAATAAAGTCTGACACTATTTCCACTGTTTCCCCATCTATTTGCCGTGAAATGATGGGACCAGATGCCATGATCTTCATTTTCTGAATGTTGAGCTTTAAGCCAACTTTTTCACTCTCCTCTTTCACTTTCATCAAGAGGCTCTTTAGTTCTTCACTTTCTGCCATAAGGGTGGTGTCATCTGCATATCTGAGGTTATTGATATTTCTCCCAGCAATCTTGATTCCAGCTTGCGCTTCTTCCAGCCCAGTGTTTCTCATGATGTACTCTGCATATAAGTTAAATAAGCAGGGTGACAATATATAGCCTTGATGTACTCCTTTTCCTATTTGGAACCAGTCTATTGTTCCATGTCCAGTTCTAACTGTTGCTTCCTGACCTGCATACAGATTTCTCAAGAGGCAGTTCAGGTGGTCTGGTATTCCCATCTCTCTCAGAATTTTCCACAGTTTCTTGTGATCCACCCAGTCAAAGGCTTTAGCATAGTCAATAAAGCAGAAATAGATGTTTTTCTGAAACTTTGTGGCTTTTTTGATGATCCAGCAGATGTTGGCAATTTGATCTCTGGTTCCTCTGCCTTTTCTAAATCCAGTTTGAACATCTGGAAGCTCACTGTTCACATACTGTTGAAGCCTGGCTTGGAGAATTTTGAGCATTACTTTGCTAACGTTTGAGATGAGTGCAATTGTGCAGTAGTTTGAACATTCTTTGGCATTGCCTTTCTTTGGGATTGGAATGAAAACTGACCTTTTCCAGTCCTGTGGCCACTGCTGAGTTTTCATCTTTTAGGATTTGAAATAGCTCAACTTGTAAGAATTAAAGATTTTAAAATTTAAAAAATAAAAAACTAAAAAAAATAAAAAATAAAAATAAAATTGTAGACCTTAAAAAAAAATAAAAAAATAAAACCAACTTGGAAAAAAAAAAATGAAATAGCTCAACTGGAATTCCATCACCTCCACTAGCTTTGTTCATAGTGATGCTTCCTAAGGCCCATTTGACTTCACATTCCAGGATATCTGGCTCTAGGTGAGTGTGAGTGATCACACCATCATAATTATCTGGTTCGTGAAGATCTTTTTTGTACAGTTCTTCTGTGTATTCTTGCCACCTCTTCTTAATATCTTCTGTTTCTGTTAGGTCCATACCATTTCAGTCCTTTATTGAGCCCATCTTTGCATGAAATGTTTCCTTGGTATCTCTAATTTTCTTGAAGAGGTCTCTAGTCTTTCCTATTCTGTTGTTTTCCTCTATTTCTTTTGCACTGATCACTGAGGAAGGCTTTCCTATCTCTCCTTGCTATTCTTACCTAGGTCAGGATTGCATTATACCTTTTTTTACTTGGTGAAAATGAGGCATAAGTGAATATCCTGTGCCAAAAGTTGACATGGAGTTTTTCTGACACTTGTAATCCATATTTAGAACCACCATCCCACATGTGCTCAAAGTAAAGAATTTTAAGCAGACTTATTTTTATTAGTCAGCAAAATAAGTCCTGCATCATCCTCACCCTCACCTTTATAAGGTTTCTAAGAATTTTTTAAAAGGTGGTTACTGAAGAGAAGTATAGGTTGCTAAGTGTTTCTGAGACTTTAGTCTCCAGCCCTCCACTTCCTTCTTCTTCTCACTCCTACATTAATTCCCACCCTCCAACACAGGAATTTTAGCTTCTACAGTCTTTGACCTCAAGGGACAATAAATAGGGTAAGTATGTTATTCTTTTATGCTTAAATACCTAGATGAATAATTTGTGAGTGTTGAACAAAGGTCCATCTATGTGTTTATGCTTTTCTATACTGTTGTAGGGAGACAAAACACTCAGAAGGTAAAACCTAATGAAATCATTGAAAATTCAAGTTGTCTCTGTATTATTTACTTTTTTCCGTTGACAATCCAATGATGTTTCACTGTAGATAAAATAATTATCTAAGTGCAAGTTAATGACAAATAAATTTGAGGCCCTTCTTCCAGTGTTTAATTGATAGTAAAATGAATGCTGTTATCAGGCCTCTGAGCACGTGACATAGACACACATTAGGATTCTTTTGGTGACGTTGGGGGTTCAGTCATGCTCAGTCGATTCAGTCCTGTCTGATTCTTTGCAACCCTATGGACTGGAGCCCACCAGGCTCCTCTGTCCATGGGATTTCCCAGGCAAGAATGCTGGAGTGGGTTGCCATTTCCGTCTTCAGGGGATCTCCCCAACCCAGGGACCAAACCTGTATCTCTTACATCTCCTGCATTGGCAGGCAGGTTCTTTACCAGTAGCGCTACCTGGTAATACTGGGAGTTTTTCTAATTACCCTTTCCAAGACTTAAAAAAATACATTAATAATTTATAGTATTCCAAATATACCAACTTTTTAGCTAAATATTTAATCTTTACAATAAATTTATGGGTTATCTATCATCTCTAGTCTACAGATGAGAAACTGAATCAGAGAGGTCAAATAGCTAGGAAATTGCAAGCGAGGATTCAAATTTATCTCCTTACTTCAATCTAGCACCTCTTCTACAAAGCATCTTAACTCTAAACACTTGCTCTCTCTGTGTATTTGCTTAAGCAGTTTCCTCTACTCAGTATATTCTTCCTCCTTCTATTCTTCCCATTTCTACCTATCGGAATCCTTCCAAGAGAAGCCCAGGGTCTCCTGTCCCTCTCTCACACATGTTATGTCCATCCTGTCTGCACATCAGGACCACTTTGCTGCCACAGAGACTCATTCATCTGAAACCATGGTCATCTTTTTACTACTAAACTCCCAGCTTTCTGAGAGTAACACTGGATCTTTTCATCTATGTATGCCTGGCAATACTTGGAGGGTTGGAAATGTTGGAAATTTATTTTAGAATGACTTACGTGTTGTTGTTTTTTTTTTGGAGTTCTCAGATGATGTTCTGATGCCTTTCCAGTACATTTCATCTTCAGGGTAACTCTTTCAAGAAGGTTATATAGTTTATTCTTATCTTACAGTTGAGGATATTGAAAAACAGAAAAGTTAAAGAATTTGCCCCAAACCACATAATAAGTGATATAGTCAGGATTCAAACCCAGGTCTCTAAAACCCATGCTCTTTCCATTCAGTTGTGCTATTTCTCCCATCACATCAAACTTAACGGGTTGATGGATAAATGTGATGTCTTCTTTCTTCAGTTAAATTAGAAGATCCTTAGGACATGAAATTAATCCCAAATCTAGTGTTTTTTTCACTTGGCAAATGTGGCCTCTCATGCAAGTTCCCCATAAAACTCTCAGTGCAATGCCAAATGGACAGTAGCAGCTGCATAAAACTTTATTCATGGGATCAAGAATTGTTTCTTTGAGATTTGTACAATCAATCAAAGACTATTCATAAGAGGAGGAGGATGAAACGAGAGACTCAGAAGACTGTTTGGAGGGAGAATTCACCATGTGGGTAGTGGGAATGGGTCTCACTGTAGGTGATGTAGAGACGGGAAAGGCAAGGAGAGGCCTCCGTTGTGAAACTCTCATCTGAAAAGTGAAAGTGAAAGTGTTAGTCGCTCAGTCATGTCCAACTCTTTGGGACCCCATGGACTGTAGCCCACCAGGCTCCTCTGTTCATGGGTTTCTCCAGGCAAGAATACTGGAATGGGTAGCCATTCCCTTCTCCAGGGGATCTTCCCTGACCCCCAAATCAAACCGCAGTCTCTTGCATTACAAGCACCTGAGCCACCAGGAAACTCTCATCTGTGTGTAAAGAAATCCTATACCTGTCTATGGCACGGACGTCTTGCCATTGTGTTTATTTTCTTCGAATGTTCTGTGGCTTCCTCCTTTCATTGACCTAAAACTCCTTTAGGTTATGTTCAGTGTAGCGATGATTTGGGGGCCCCAGGTGACATTTTACCCAAGTGCTTCACCAGAGTTTGGTTGAAGATAAAAATCTGTTGAGGATTTCCTCTGTGAGAAAACTCAAGAAGCCTAAATTGTGAGGACAGAGCTATGCTCTAAATATGCTTTTGATAAACACTGAATAAACAAAGGTAATTCAGATTTCTAAAGAACAACTCTAATGTAACCCTGCAGAGCTGATGAATGAGAAAATTAGTTTGGACCTGTTGAATCAGATTTAGAGTAAAAACTTATTTTACTGTATTTTTTTTCTCCACCAGTTAAACCACATCCCCATACCCATTTTCTTGATTAAAGAAAAATATTAAATGCTAACCATTGTGTAATTAGATGCACTTTCTGTATTTTTCCCTTATTCTCCCGTAGAACCCACTAACCCATTGACTTATAAATCTGCATGTGCTAAGTCTTATCAGTCATGTCCGACTCTTTTCGACCTTATGGACTGTAGCCTGCCAAGTTCCTCTGTCCGTAGGTCTCTCCAGGCAAGAATACTGGAGTGGGTTGCCATGCCCTCCTCCAGAAGATTTTCCTGACCCGGGAATCAAACCAGCATCTCTTTCATCTAACCTGCATTAGCAGGCAGTTTCTTTACCACTAGCGCCATCTGGGAAGTCCAGAGTAAGTCTAAAGTTCTAGTCTAGAACTCAGATAGTGTTTGCTGCTGCTAAGTCATGTCAGTCGTGTCCGACTCTGTGTGACCCCATAGATGGCAGCCCACCAGGCTCCACCGTCCCTGGGATTCTCCAGGCAAGAACACTGCAGTGGGTTGCCATTTCCTTCTCCAATGCATGAAAGTGGAAAGTGAAAAGTGAAAGTGAAGTCGCTCAGTCATGTCTGACTCCTAGCGACTCCATGGACTGCAGCCTACCAGGCTCCTCCATCCATGGGATTTTCCAGGCAAGAGTACTGGAGTGGGGTGCCATTGCCTTCTCCATGTTTAAGACTCCATTTTATGTGTTCGGTTGAAAAATTGGCTCCGTTTTCCTGCCTAGATGGGAAAATGTCAAAGAAAGGGTGTGTTGGAAATAAACAAGCTTGTGATCAGGCTGTTATCAAGATACTACCTGATTTCCAGGAGATATTTCAGCTGCTGACCTCTCCTGAGATGACAAGAAGGGTAATTCTTTGTTCAGTCTTTCAGTCATGTCCGACTCTTTGTGACCCCATGGACTGCAGCACACCAGGCTTCCCTGTCCTTCACCATCTCCCAGCGTTTGCTCAAACTCATGTCCGTTGAGTTGGTGTTGCCATCCAACCATCTCACCCTTTATCATCCCCTTCTCCTCTTGCCCTCAGTCTTTCCCAGCATCAGGGTCTTTCCGAATGAGTTGGCTATTCATATCAGGTAGCCAAAGCCTTGGAGCTTCAGCTTCAGCATCAGTCCTTCCAATGAATATTCAGAGTTATTTCCTTTAGGATTGACTTCATTTGATCTCCTTGCTATCCAAGGAACTCTCAAGAGTCTTCTCCAGCACTGCAGTTTGAAAGCATCAATTCTTTGGTGCTCAGCACCACAGTTCAAAAGCATCGTTTCTTTGAGTAACTCTGCTGCTGCTAAGTCGCTTCAGTCGTGTCCGACTGTGCGACCCCATAGACGGCAGCCCATCAGGTTCCCCCGTCCCTGGGATTCTCCAGGCAAGAACACTGGAGTGGGTTGCCGTTTCCTTCTCCAATGCATGAAAGTGAAAAGTGAAAGGGAAGTCACTCAGTCGTGTCTGACTCTTCGCGAACCCAAGTATTCCTAATTTGCTAGCCCCCAGTTGTGTTGGGGGTAGGAAACTATATTCAGGCAGATCCCTTCAGGTAATTCCAGAGCTGTCTCTACCTGCATCACTAGCCTGCTTCCTTTTCTCTTCTCTGCTAGAACAGCCCTGCCTTTCTTACCCATGAAGTAGTTTTCTTCTCCTAACTGCCCCAGGGACTTTAGCCATCCCATGTACATTCTGCAGCATTCACTCACTTAATAAATGGAAATAAGAGTTCATCATAGGGACTTCCTGGTGGTCCAGTGGTTAAGAATCCACCTGCCAATGCAGGGGACAGGGGTTCAATCCCTGGTCTGGGAAGATCCCACATGCTCTAGAGCAACTAAGCCCTTGTGCCACAACTCCTGAAGCCCACACTCTGGAGCCTGTGAGCCACAACTACTGAAGTCTGAGTGCCTAGAACCTGTGGTCTGCAACAAGAGAAACCACTGCAGTGAGAAGCCCATGCACCGCAGTCAAGAGTAGCCCCATCTCTCTGCAACAAGAGAAAGCCTGTGCCTGCATTCAGCAACAAAGACCCAGCACAGCCAAAAGTAAATTTAGGAAAAAAGCTCATCATAGTGTGTATGGAAGATTGACAGGAGCTAATGCCTCCAAGAGTATGGTCTCCAGCAGTTATAGAGAAATGACCATCTTTTCAAATAAAACTTTGGTTTCTGCTTTTCTTCCTGCTCTTATTTCCTTGTTACCTTCTGCATTAGTTTCCCAGGGCCACCCTAACAAAGTTCCGCAGACTACGTGGCTCAAACTATAGAAATGTATTTTCTAACAATTCTGGAGCCTGGAAATCCAAGACCAAGGTGTTGTCAGGTTTGATTTCTTCAGGGGCCTCTCTCCTTGGCTGGCTGAGGCCTCCTTCTCACTGTGTCTTCATGTGGTTTTTCCTTGGAACACCTACATTCCTGGTGTCTCTTCTTGTTCTTTGTAAGGAAATGCATCATATTGGTGTTGAGTCCCACCCTAATGGCTTCATTTTAGCTCACCTCTTTAAATACCTTATCTCAAATGCAGTTACATTCTGAGGTACTGGGGATTGGGAGTTTAACATATAAATTTAGGGAGGGAGAACACAGTTCAGACCCTAATACCTTCTTATCACTATCAGAATATACACCCTGGAGGTAGCTACATGTCCATGTAGAGCATACTAAGACAAGGATTGGATATGAGCCCCACCTATGCCACTTACTAATAGTGTGACCTTATGCATATTATTGAGTGCATGCTCAGTCACTTAGTCATGACCAACTCTTTTGAAACCCTGTGGACTGTAGCCCACCAGGCTCCTCTGTCCATGGGATTTCCCAGGCAAGAATACTGGAGTGGATTGCCATTTCCTTCTCCAGAGGATCTTCCCAGCCCACGGATCGAACCCACATCTCCCATGTCTCCTGCTTGGTAGGCAGATTCTTTACCATCAAGCCATCTGGAGGACATTTAGGCATATCATTAGATTTTGCCAAATCTCAACTTCCTAACCACAAAATGGGAATGCTGATAAGGGTACCTGTTTCAACAGGTTTTTGTGAGAATTAAGAGGATACCTGTACACACTCAGTATAGTGCTCAATAAATATTAATTATAATCATAGGAGTGAAGGTGAATTATGAAGCCCTCTTAGGAAAGGAGACTTTGATTATACTCAAATTATGGGCATTAACTGATGCTTGACATTTTTCGCCTAAAATATAAATTTGCTATGAGTTTTCCAGAGTTTTCACTAAATGTTTGACTTTTCCTCAAGTCAAAATTCAGTGAACTGTGTAGTTTAGGAGAGCAACAACCCAGTAGGATCATGACGACTCTCCCTGCCAGATTTTCTATAGCACTGACTTCAAATATATTTTCATATTTAATAAATAGATATTGTCATATTTAAATTTTATCCTGACTTTGCCTTCAGTCATGGTCTTCATAAGAAGTACAGCACAGTCTACCACTTAATTCAGTGAACTCCATTTAATCAAGAGATTAGATCCAGTCCAGAGATGCATGGACTGTTGGCTTCACATAAACGAATTGGTGATTCACACTTACTGATCAACCTACAAATACCACCGTTCACAAATGGGAACAGGCCAACCCCTGCTGGTGTAATTATCCGAGGGAGGAAGAGTGGGATGGGTAGGGAACAGCTGATGGTTCTTCTCACTTCTGGAGGGTTGCCCTCGAGATGACAGCGTGTAGGTGGGCAGGGCAGGGCAACTGTGACACCTCCCTGGGGTCCCTTCGATGCCAGGAATTGACCAGGCTTCAGCTGTCAAAGAGCAATAAATTTTCCTTCAAAATATGAAACATAAATCAGTGTTTCCCAAACACTGAAGGCAAGAAGAAGCTAAATCCCCGTAATAATGAAAAGAATCCCGTTAATTAAATCAGCAAGGTAGAGAGCTTCCCTCCTAGCTCACAGCCTAGCTGAACAGTAGAATACCTTGGAGACTGAAACTGAAATCCAAGCTTTTTCTAGGTTGCAAGCCAGCATCCTGAGGGAACATGTAGAAGAAAAAAATCCTTAAGCACAGGACAAGTAAACACAACTTTTTTTTTTTTTCCTCTCAGAAGTTGTACTCGGGTTATGTTTATCTGGGAAGAGAAGTTGCAAAACAATTTGTAAAACCAGGTTTAGCATATTTGTGCCAATCCCTTATCAGATCAGGGCTTCCCAAGTGGCTCAGTGGTAAAGAATATGCCTGCCAGTGCAGGAGACACAGGAGATGGGTTCGATCCCTAGGTAGGGAAGATCCCCTGGAAGAAGAGAATGCCAGGCCACTCCAGAATTCTTGCCTGGAAAATCCCATGGACAGAGAAGCCTAGCAGGCTACAGTCCATAGGGTTGCAAAGAGTCAGACACCACTGAGCACAAAGGCTCTTATCAGATCTGCCACTAGTCAAAGGTAAGCTCAAGGCCTGTTACTACAAACTACAGTGTAAAAGCAAATGTATCAGATGCTTACAGGAAAAGAGAGAAATATGCTATTTCTTCTGATTTTTTTTTTTAATTAGTCTTTTCAGCCGTAGTCTGTTTCAACTTCCTTGGCTCTTAGACATCCTGGATCAGATCATTTACAACAATGATTAAGTGTTTACTTCACACATCTTTCTTTTTGTGTGCAAAGCTATTGATATAGATTTGTGGGTTTTTTTTTTAATGCTTGGTTAATTGGCTGCTGTACTAAGAGAGAGTCTGTTACTGTGGTTGAGGAAAGCTGGAAAAAATCGAGGTTAAAATTTCTTATGAATCTATCACGTTTGGGAATTGAGGGCCTTATAATATTACTGCCCTCAAGCCACTGATAGCAGCTTCTGTTCCCATCAGTGGGAGCTTTTACAGGGATGAAAGTCATACCCTCTCGCCCCAGTGCTGTTGGTTTTGCTCTCCAAGCCAATTCACTTCCGCCCACAATCTACTGACCTTTAAATTGCTTTTAACTGCCAGAAGGTGTGCTTTTCAGATGAACTAGAGTCCATTCATAGAATCTGAGACTTCAGAACTTACCCCTATTTGAAAACCCCAAAACTGGGCCACAACATTTAACTAATCTTTCATGTAATGATTAATCAAATATTAGTTATTGCATCAGTGTCTTTGAAAAATGTGTTCTGCATCAGTCAGTTCAGTCATTCAGTCATGTCCAACTCTTTGCGACCCCATGGACTTCAGCATGCCAGGCTTCCCTTTCCTCACCAACTCCCTGAGCTTGCTCAAACTCATGTCCATTGAGTCAGTGATGCCATCCAACCATCTCATTCTCTGTTGTCCCCTTTTCCTCCTGCCTTCAGTCTTTCCTAACATCAGGGTCTTTTCCAATGAGTCAGTTCTTTGCATTAGGTGGCCAAAGTATTGGGGCGTCAGTTCAGCAACAGTCCTTCCAACGAACACCCAGGACTGATCTCCTTTAGGATGGACTGGTTGGATCTCCTTGCAGTCCAAGGGGCTCTCAAGAGTCTTCTCCATCACCACAGTTCAAAAGTATCAGTTCTTTGGGGCTCAGCTTTCTTTATAACTCTCACATCCATACATGACTGCTGGAAAAACCATAGCTTTGACTGGACAGAATTTTCTTGGCAAAGTAATATTTCTGCTTTTTAATACGCTGTCTAGGTTAGTCATAACTTTTCTTCCAAGGAGCAAGCGTCTTAATTTCATGACTGCAGTCACCATCTGCAGTGATTTTGGAGCCCAAGAAAATGAAGTCTCTCACTGTTTCCATTTTTTCCCCATCTATTTGCCATGAAGTGACGGGACCGGATGCCATGATCTTCGTTTTCTAAGCCAACTTTTTCACTCTTCTCTTTCACTTTCATCAAGAGGCTTTTTGGTTCCTCTTCACTTTCTGTCATAAGGGTGGTGTCATCTGCATATCTAAGGTTGATATTTCTCCCTGCAAACTTGATTCCAGCTTGTGCTTCATCCAGCCTGGCATTTCACATGATGTACTCTGCATATAAGTTAAATAAGCAGGGTGACAATATACAGCCTTGATGTATACCTTTCCCAATTTATGTTATGCATAACATCGGACATACTTGCAGTACATCAAAGTTAGAAAGTGTTAGTTGCTCAGTCATGTTTGACATTTTGTGACCCCGTGGACTCTAGCCTACCAGGCTTCTCTGTCCATGGCATTGTCCAGGCAAGAATACTGAAGTGGGAGGCTATTCCCTTCTCCAGGGGATCTTCCTGACTCAGGGATTGAACCTGGGTCTTCTGCATTGCAGGCAGATTCTTTACTGTCTGTGCCACCAGGGAAGCCTTACATCAAAGTTTACTCAGATTTATATTTGTCTATACTAGGATTCTGTTTTTAATCTTCTGGCTCAAGAGTTTTCTCACCATTACCTGCATTCTCCATATATTACCCTTTGCTTATGGACAAATCCAGTCCATAAGCACACATGCACTCACCTAGAAAGATAATTTTTTCAGTGTTTAAGGTGTCTAGTGCTACTAGAAGCCCAAATAATAGACTGTAGTTTTATGTTGAGGAGTAGAATTGGGCCTACAGTCTTTCAGCTTCCACCACACCAGTAAACAGTTTGACACTGAAGGTAAGGGTGGCAGAATGAAAGGTAGCCAGAAAATATGGTTCCTCCTTAGCTTTCCCTGGCTAAGAGGAGTTGTAAGAAGCAGCAAGTGGCTACAATGTGATATTTGGTTCATTAGACTCCTGGGGGTGGAGCAAAACAAGATGGTGGATCCCCATTTAGCCCTAACTGCTTCCCTCTGACAACCTAACCCACAGCCTGTCCTCCGGTGGGTTATGGATAATGGGCTAATTTCCTTTCAGCAGGGTGTATTTTTTTTTTTCTTTCTTTCTAACCTTCCAGAGTAGTACCTGTGTGTTTGAGGGGGGAAATACCTTAATTTTTTAAAACTGTGTAAAAAGAAGAGATTTAAAGTCACAAGGTATGTAAGGTACATTAATGAAAAGCAAATATGTGTGTGTGTGTGTCTGTTTGTGTGTGTGTGTGTTTGTAAATTCAGTGTATGCATATAAGCAAATTGCAAGAAACAAATTTTGAGGTTTTTAAAATTGTTATTTTTATGGTGTCTTTATAATCTTTCTCTGTGGGAGTTTAAGGAAATAGTTTTTTTAAGAGTTTGTTCTTTGGATCTAGCTGATAGCTGATATAAAAGTTGTATCTCACTGGTGCTGATGGGAAATATCTTCAATCACAGATGTATGACTGGCCATTATATGATGAGGAATATCTCTTCAAATGAAGGTAGTAACTACCTCCTAAAGGCTGGAATCTTTGCCTGTTTAATGGAGAATCTTAAAATGTAAATTTTTGTGCAAATCCAAAATGGATGTCTGGTCAAAAGTTGACTTTTAATTTCTTAAAATACAAGCTCTTCAAGCGCATCTATAGATTAACTTGGAAATATAGCCAGGCTAATGCCTATTGAGTACCTACTCTGAATGGTTGACTAAGCTAAGTGCTAAGAACAAAGTAAATTGAAACTTTATAGCAGTGGTAACACTTCATATCAAAGATTTTACAAAATTAAATATTATAATAGTTTTTCCATAATGTTTAAATACATCCTTTATCTTATTTTGTATATCTGTATGTAGTAGAACTATAAAGTAGCTTTTTTGTATGTAAGTTTTTGACTGATTAACCAAAGGCAGGTATGGACAGTGGAAATAAGCACCATAAAAACTGGCCATCCCCTCTGCTGCCTGGGGGACCACTATGACACACACAGCCATTTTCTGTTTACATTGACATCATTTTGACAGTTTAGCACCTTTTTTTTTTCCAGGAATGGAGAGTAGGGGGTCAGGTTTTCTCATTAGGAATTTTCAAGGCCAACTTGTAAAAGGCAAAAATTAAGTTTGCATTCCTTTATATATTTGGATATGACAGATTAAAAGCAAGGCAGGTATGCAGAGTGTTTCTAATCCCTCACCTAGGTGGCAATCTCAAATGCTTTGATGTCATCTGGTTGCAGGGCCCCCGAGACTTTTCAAGAAACCAAATTCAGCTGAGTCGTTGTGGCCTGTCTCTCCTTTCTGGTGTTCAAAAAGGAAAGAAAAGGTCCCTGCACCTTCTAGTCTCCTTCCTTTCTTGTACGGTTTGCTTTGTTTGTTTGATTTTAAAACTGCCATTATGTGAAAGTGTTGCAAGTATAAATAATTGAGAAGATAACTCTGTAGGGAAACCACTTTTGCTGCCTTTGTGCAAAGGCAGCTCATTATGGCTCAGAGCTGCAGCATTCCATAAGAGCAATTATGCAACATCAGTATGTCATGGATATTAACCAAGGGGAGTAGATAAGAGATGGGAAAATAACTTTGTAACTTATTTAATTAAATTTATTTGGTTTTTCAAATAGTTCCTCTAGTGTCTAATTTACCAAACCTCTCCGTGGTTGCTGTGGTCTTTGCCGAACGGGCGTTCAGCATTTGTTTGTGGGCATCTCTCCTCAATTCGGTATGGACTGACAATGTATTTATGTTGGGGTTTAATTTCCACCCAAGGAGAGGTTACCCATGAAAATGGGACCATAATTTGGTCATGAGGTAATCCCCCCCAGGGCTTATATAGTCAGTTAATATATGTTAATACAGCAAAGTGAACAAAAGGTTAAATAAGTGGGTCAGTCTCAGAACGAGTCCTGTGCTGCTTACTTCTGCTTAAACGGAAGGAAAAGCCCGTAATGGCGCTCGCCTGACTTTCACCCCCATCATTTTAAGAATTGCTTTGCCAATCCTTCACAGCAAATAGTAATTTTAAGTGGACCAACACAGAGCTCAGGGTGTTTGCACTCCATGGTAATGATAGAGTAGCTGTGCTCCCTGGAGTCAATAAGCCCAACAATTGAGTCATTTTTGCCTCCTGTGAGTGAATCACTGCTCTTAGCCTGAATGACAGGATTGCTTATAGAAGTGGAGCCCTTCACCGGGCTGACCTCTTCCTGAGACAGCGAGGTTCAGAGGGCAGGCAGGTGGTGTTTAACACAGTTCTAAGTAAAAGCTGATTTTGTACTTGTACACTCTGTAAACAAAAAAGTAGAATTGGTGGGGGCGGGGCGGGGGTGGGAGGGGAGAGGAGGATGGAGCATTGCATGTGCATTGAGGTGCTTTACCCAAAGCAGCACTTCCTCTTTTCCTGTCTCTCCTCCCTTCTCATTTCTGTCTTTCCTTAACGTCCTGCTCCCCCCACCGCCTTGTCTCTGACTCTGTCTCTCTCCTCCCCATCTTCCACCCTCCGTATGCAGAAGTCTCTAACACATGTAGTCGACATGCTAAAGTTAGATGGCCACAGCCCAAGTTTTAGTTCTCATTAATGAAAGATGCAGAGGGTGTTGCCAAAAAAAAAAAAAAAACCTCCTAGTTTTAAGATTAGTCTTCAGTTTCTGAATCATTTTTGAAGCAGAAATTTTAGGTACACATAGGAAAATACCCAATAATAGTTGTTGCTTTTTATAATATTTCATTGAGCAAGAAAATACGAGAAAAGTAGGAAAAGGGGAAAATTAGAGCAAACATCCTAGCCTAGCATCATCTCCTAATGATCAAACTATCTTTGAGATAGAGAAATTCAAAGAACATTCTCAGCCTGAATATTTTTAGGGGTCCAAGGGCAATGGAGTAGTCAGGTTTTATAATAATCTTGGGAGGGGGTGTTGTGAACAGGTAAGATAGAAAACAGGCTTCCCAGAAAGCACAGTGGTAAAGAATCCACCAGCCAATGCAGGAGACTCAAAAGACGTGGGTTTGATCCCTGGGTTGGGAAGATCCCTTGGAGTAGAAAATGGCAATCCACTCCAGTATTCTTGCTGGAAAATTCCAAGGACAAAAGAGCCCATCCATGGAGCTGGAGTCCATGGAGTCACAAAGAGTTGGACATGACTGAGGGACTAATCAAGCACAAGATATAAAACAAGAGCCCTACAAATGGTTCTCTATCTTTGAGTCTGACTTGGGGAAGTGGGAACATGGAAATCCTATTTTCAAATTCATAAATGATTTAAAAACACAATTTTGGTTAAAAAAATACTCCTTAATTTTTTCAAATCCTTGGAGCCCTCAGTTCAGTTCAGTTGCTCAGTCATGTCCGGCTCTTTGCGACCCCATGAACTGCAGCACGCCAGGCCTCCCTGTCCATCACCAACTCCCAGAGTTCACTCACACTCACATCCATCAAGTTGGTGATGCCATCCAGCCATCTCATCCTCTGTCGTCCCCTTCTCCTCCTGCCCCCAATCCCTCCCAGCATCAGAGTCTTTTCCAGTGTGTCAGCTCTTCACATGAGGTGGCCAAAGTACTGGATTGATTGGTTTAGCATCAGTCCTTCCAAAGAACATCCAGGGCTGATCTCCTTCAGAATGGACTGGTTGGATCTCCTTGCAGTCCAAGGGACTCTCAAGAGTCTTCTCCAACACCGCAGTTCAAAAGCATCAATTCTTCAGCGCTCAGCTTTCTTTAGAGTCCAACTCTCACATCCATACGTGACTACTGGAAAAACCATAGCGTAGTGCCCCTCAAAATCTTAATAACTGAAGCCAAGTTTGATTTGTACTATCATGCCTTCTTAGAGATTCATAATATATGTTTGGGCTTTCCTGGTGGCTCAGGTGGTAAATAATCTGTCTACAATGTGGGAGACGCAGATTCAATCCCTGGGTTGGGAAGATCCTTGGAGAAGGGAATGGCAACTCACTCCAGTATTCTTCCCTGGGAAAGCCCATGGACAGAGGAGCCCGATAGGCTACAGTCCATGGGGTTGCAAGAGCTGGACACCACTGAGCAACTAACACTTTGACTTTCTTTGTTTCGTTTAGTGCTGCTCCCTACCACGCTTTGACTTACCATCTTTGTTTTGGAGAAACATCGAAATATTGACACCAGTGTCCTTCAGAGTACAATCTGGGGAAGGAAAAAAAAATTTAAGAAAGTTTTCTATTCTTCTTTCCTTCCTCTTTCTTCAGTTTCTACTTATTATTCGTCTATCCCAAAACACACGCACACCATAATATTCCATTGAGCTCAGTTCCCATTATTCCCAGCTTATTCTCCCCTCTCCAGCAACTGGACTTATCATTCAGTGTTACCCAGCTTAGAAAAGTCTGATGCCCACTTTCTGCCAAGTCAAGTCCTTCTCTTCCTTCACCACTGTACACAAGATTTGCCTGGCATCCGTAAAGCCAGATGGAGTCACATCTTTAAACTAATGCCTCTAGTCTGTATCTTTAGTTGTTTCTGAGTGCAAAGATCACTCCCCAGAGACAGGACACCAGAGTTATTTCCCACCTTAGCTCTGCCCCATTCTGGGAAAAATCATTTCATCAGTTCAGTTCAGTTCAGTTGCTCAGTCGTGTCCAACTCTTTGCGACCCCATGAACCGCAGCACGCCAGGCTTCCCTGTCCATCACCAACTCCCGGAGTCCACCCAAACCCATGTCCATTGAGTTGGATGCCATCCAACCATCTCATCCTCTGTTGTCCCCTTCTCCTGCCCTCAATCTTTCCCAGCATCAGGGTCTTTTCAAATGAGTCAGCTCTTCGTATCAGGTGGCCAAAGTATTGGAGTTTCAGCTTCAGCATCATTCCTACCAATGAACACCCAGAACTGATCTCCTTTAGGGTGGACTAGTTGGATCTCCTTGCAGTCCAAGGGACTCTCAAGAATCTTCTCCAACACCACAGTTCAAAAGCATCAATTCTTCAGCACTCAGCTTTCTTTAGCGTCCAACTTTCACATCCATACATGACCACTGGAAAAACCATAGCCTTGACTAGACGGACCTTTGTGGACAAAGTAATGTCTCTGCTTTTTAATATGCTGTCATTTCATCCAGGCTTCAGCTATTCAGCCACTTGCAAAATGAGGACAGAAAATTCCTCTGGGCTCTTCCATTCTCAATTTGACATTATTTCTAAGACACAGGAACCCTATTTTCATTGTCATTTGGTTAGCACTTCACCATACATTTTACTGAAGATGTACTGTATGTTTGACATGCTTTCAGTAACGTAGAATTAAGATGTGGCCCTGGCCTCTGAGACTACCCGGTGAGAAGCTAGATATATACATTATGATTTTAGTAGATGCTAAAGATGCTGAATAGATGCTGAGATGGATCTCTGAACTAGGTGCAACTGACTGAAGAAGTGCTTCTGACTCAAACTATGGAACCTGGGAAGTTACCTCAAAAAGATATTCTCTGATAAGAATATTGAAGGGTGTGTTTACCAGACAGCCATGAGAGAAAGGCCCCAAAGACAGAAGAAATAGTATGTTCCTAGGTAGTTGGCCTATTAACTTTATACTTATTAATTGTCTTTTTGTTTATATGTACATAACTGTATAGCAGTTAAACCAATTTCTAAATTAAATTATTTTATGTTACTTTATCTTTACTATGAAAATGTAGAAAATTCAAATGCTATCATTTCTATTTCTAATAGTTAGGCCACTTTAGCGAATTCTGATAAGTGTGAGATGTGAATATGCAAAAAATTCCTTTCAAATTGCAGTACACAGTGTTTGCTTCTTTGTCTGTTGGTGACTGTAGCTGAGTGTGGAATACAGGAATCAAAGGTTGATGTCTTTATTTCTCTGCAATTCGAGGGAAAGAAATCCACTAACTAACCCTCTAAAGCTAAAATATTTAAGGACTAAAGCAGATGTGGCATAACTGCTGGTTTGCTAAGTCTCTTGTGATTTATAAAGATATATTTTATGTCTTTTATGATTACGGGATGATGCTAAAAATTTTGTGGGTAGTAATACCGTCACGTTGGGAAGACTGTATATAACATCTCTGAAGAAGATACAGAATGCTACCCAGCTGCAAATCAAAGTAAAAAGATGTTTAATTTGTTATAAGGAAAGGCAGTCAAGAAATTTTATCTGGAATTTGGTCTTTGATGTCTGGTCATCATAAATGTGAGGACATTATTAAGTCATGTATTTATGAAAAGATTTTTTTTTTTGCCTCTTGACATCATGGGATATGTTTTCATAATATATTTTTAAAAATTATTGTTAGATGTATAGCTATTAGAAATATAGTTTATTTAAAGTGACTTTGAAATTTTCCAAATCTTTGATTTTTTCCCCCCTTTGGCACCTGGACTAGATGCCAGTAGAAACTGGTTAAATAACATGTTTTAAACAGGAAAACTGTACCCTATATACATATTTATAATACTTTGTTAGATCTTTCTTTAATATTACTTGACTTTCTGTGTTTTAATCTCTTTTTTTTTTTTTGGATTTTGGGCTGGAGCCACTCTAAAGCTTAACACCTAGGAGATTTCTCACTTATGGTTCCCTTTAAAAGTGCTAAAATCTCAGCCTCTCAAACAAGAGACCAAGCTACAATTTAAAGAAAGCAGTAGTATTGATAAAGGGCCCTAAGAATGTTGCCACCTTCCAAATGTGTCTTCTGCCACATTCTTTCTTTTAAACCAGCAGGAGAGTTGGAAGAAGGATAAGAGGCTGGCCCGTACAAACACTCCTGGCATGCCATGCTGGTCTCTGAGGTCTCCCCTGCTGCTTTAGAAAAAGGAGCCCTACAGACAAATGAAAGGCCCATGGGGACATTCTCATGCAAGCCCCTTCCTGCCAAACACCAAGTGGCTTTAGATTGTTGGTGTTGGTGTGGTTTGGCCTGAGTTGAAGAATAGAGACTTGAGAACCATTTGTTTCCACACCGTTTTGGGTGAAGTGCTATATTTTTCACTTTAAAAGCCCATTTAAAAAGAAAAATATGGTTTGAAAGGAGGACACAATTTGGAAGCCATCACACTTAATGGAGTCCCTTTTCAGTGTAACACTTTGTACTATCAATTCTCTTCTAAATTGTTGTCACCACCTGGAGAAAACCCACCCTTGATTGTCTTACCACTCTTGCTTAAAAACACCATCTTCTGTATATTTTTCCTATTTCAGATTTTTAAAACTTTTTTGTGAATTCCACCAAGTATGAAGTGTACACAGTGTGCCAGGGACATATTACCATCAGCTTCCAATTACACAGATTATCTCAGAATTAAAAGAAAAACCAGCAAGCTGGACCTAATAGGAATAAAGGCTTTTACTGACAATTAATTAACAATTGACCAGACATTGTTAGATAATGGACTTCATAAAGTCTGGAGGATGTAGGAAGAAGAAGTAATTTTTTGGAACTAGACAGGCAGTTGATTGGGCTTCCCAGGTAGTGCTAGCAGTAAAGAACCCGCCTGTCAATGCAGGAGACATAAGAGACTGGGGTTCCATCCCTGCACTGGGAAGATCCCCTGGAGGACGGTGTGACAACCCAGTCCAGTATGCTTGCCTGGAGAATCCCATGGATAGAGGAGCCTGGAGGGCTATGATTCATAGAGTCACAAGGAGTCAGACACGACTGAAGTGACTTAGTACGCCTGCAGGTACTTTATTATACTTGTTGCCGCAGTCTGAAATATTCATCTAGTTTTGGAGTTTTGAAGAGACGAGAGGGTTTTGAAGTTAAAGTCGCTTCTTTCCAACCGTTCACTCTCTTTTTGTCCTTTATCTTGAGTGGCCTGCCTAGTTTCTCAGCCTGAAAGTCCCACTGTCAACTCAAAGGTAACTTTTAGAAAATAGAGTTTGTGCCCCCTTACCATAACAAGTAGGAATTCCTCTGAAATTTCCAATTTTTATCAAATGAATACTATAGCATTCCAGACATAGATTCTCAAGTTTATCCTCTTACAATAGCACTTCTATTTGTATCTCTTCTTTGCTATCTAAACACAATTCATCAGCAGTTCTCCAAGCCACAGGTCCCACTTCTTTTGTATTTCTACCGACTTAGTCTGAGTATACATTTCCCTCTTCTGCTTGGAATATAACAGCTTTCTACCATTGAGCTTCTTGCTTCTCATCAGCTCATATGTAGCCCTTAGAATAGATCTTCCTCAAGCACTGTATTTTGTCTATCATTCTACTCTTTAGGAATTTCAGAGGTTCAATTTGTTACTCAAGAACTTCCACCTGGGTGGGGGAAATAGGGAAATATTGGTCAAAGGATGCAAACTTCTAGCTTCAAGATGAGAAAGTTCTAGAAGTCCAGTGCAAAGGCAGGTGATGATAATTAACAGCCTTATGTATTTGAAAGTTGCTAAGAGAATAGATCTTAAATGTTCTTGCAGTGAAAAAGAAGTGGTAATTATGTGATGTGATGGAGGTGTCAGATAATCATTTTGTAATATGAATGTGTCAAATCAACACTACCTTAAGTTTATACAATATTACATGTCAGACTTGTTCAGTCGCTCAGTTGTGTCCACCTCTTTGTGACCCCATGAACTGCAGCATGCCAGGGTTCCCTGTCTTTCACTATCTCCTGCAGTTTGCTCAGACTCGTCCGTCGACTCAGTGATGCCATCCAATTATCTCATCCTCTGTCACCCCCTTCTCCTCCTGCCCCCAATCTTTCCTGGTATCAGGATCTTTTCCAATGAGTCAGCTATTTGCATCAGGTGGCCAAAGTATTGGAGCTTCAAGATCAGTCCTTCCAATGAATATTCAGTGTCGATTTCCTTTAGGATTGACTGGTTTGATCTCCTTGCTATCCAAGGGACTCTCAAGAGTCTTCTCCAGCACTGCAATTTGAAACCATCAATTCTTTGGTGTTCAGCCTTCTTTATATGGTCCAACTCCCATATTCACACATGACTACTGGAAAAACAGTAGCTTTGACTATGTCAGGGAAGGTTTGACTGTGTCAGACCTTTGGTGGCAAAGTGATGTCTCTGTTTTTTAATATGCTGTCTAGCTTTTCTTCCAAGGAGCAAGTGTCTTTTAATTTCATGGCTGTAGTCACCATCCACAGTGATTTTTGGAGCCCAAGTCACTATTTCCACTTTTCCCCCATCTATTTGCCATGATGATAGGACTGGATGACATGATCTTAGTTTTTAAATGCTGCATTTTAAGCCAGCTTTTTCATTCTCCTCTTTCACGCTCATCGGATATCTGACATTGTTGATACTTCTCCAAGCAGTCTTGATGAAAAAATAAAGGTGCCTCCCCTAGCTTGTATATTAACTGTGGTTGTGTTAAACCACAAAACCAGGAGCCTGTCAGAATTCAGTGCCTGCACCCTCCCTTGCACACATTGGGCCTTAGTCTACTTCAATGTCTTCACACACACCATTTCCATATTTCCTTCTTTCTCAATAATCTATACTATTTTAATCTGGTCCAACTTCCCTCCTCCAAGAAGATGATGATTAACTTGACTTCTGACTTCTCTTTTGACCCCATCACACTTATTTACTGAGTGTGGACCATGTTTATTTAGGATTAAGATGTATTCTCAAATTGGGCTCTTTGATTTGTTACTGTAGTTGTGAACAGTAAAATTCTTTAAAGGCATAAGTTGCATTTTCAAAATTTTAAATATATAGGTGGACATAGAGTCATATAACGATATATTCTCATATTATATATAAGTTCTTATTATATATGACCTTGTGATACTTTGTCATTAAACTTGTCTTTTGTTAGATATACTGCATAGAAGTTATCAGTGTGTGATGCATGTATAGGTTACTGTGGACCTTAAAAATTATTCATTCTAAATTTTTTAGAATTGAAAAAGGATGAAAATAGGCCATACGGAATCCCTGCTTCTTTATACCTTGCTGCCCTTCCTATCCTCTATCTTCCCACCAGCCCCCAACTCTGGGACCTGTACGCAGTCCCAGAGAAAACTCTACTAGGATAATCCTCTAAACACTGAAGAGGTTTGTCCTGAGTAACTGTTGATTGACCAAAGGGGAACATAGGGTAGAGCAAGGAACGAGGTTTTGAAAAAAGTCTGTTCATCCTGGTGAAAGTGAGAAAGCGGAGAAGAGAGCAAACACTAGAACATGGCTTGATGGCAAAAAAAGATGTTTAAACAGCCATTCTTTTCTCCTTCGTTTTCAGCATTCCTGCCACCCACAGAATTTCTGTCTATGACCTATGTGGGTATATGTCTACATATCCTAGAGTTGGTAACCCTTTTTACCCTTCCTTCCAGCAGCCACACAGAAAACTTAGCCAGGTGTTAATCTCTGCAGTTTATTGCCTGATATGTGTATGTGTGTACACACATACACATACATGTATGTGTATACACACATGTACACATACATACTTGCATATGATTACTGACTTCTCACAGCTTATCTCAAGGCCACATTGTTTCCTGTCCCACTTGGTTGACAGGGCATCTCTGACATGACAGATGTATCCACTAAGAACAGGATCGTGCATTTGAAACCAGTTTAATTCTTAGCAAGGCGATGCATATGGCTTATGGAGATTTTGTTGTTGATTTTTTTTCCTTATATATTACTCAGGGAAGCCTGTGTCAGTATAAATCAGTGGTAACGAAATCAACATTATGGCATCTTTGATACTGCATTTGCAAAAGCCTTTCTGGATGTTGTTTAATTCAAGGCTTAATGATTGATATTGTAGACAGTGAATAAACATTTTTGATGGATCTGTTTGCTCACAGATTTAAAAAAGTGAATCCCTTTTTCTCTTGGATTTAAAGAGTGTAATGCCATTGAAGAGGAAACAGTTCACATGTGGTCATCACAGGTTGGTGGCAACAAAAGTAGAAACCCACTTAGGGTAAAATTTGCTGTCAGGAAAAATGGAGCATTCTTTCTGAACTCAGGAACGTGGTTCATGCGAGCTTGCTTGTGGATGGTTGCTACAATAAGGCTCCTTTCATACAGGTGTGTTTATGCCCCAGGCTTGCTGGCCACAGTCCATTCCATTTACAGAAGCTGAATTAAACAATAACTACCGCATTGCAAAAAATGGTGGGGAGGGGGGAGGGGGGGAAAGGTGAGCGTCAAAGGAGATGCCTGAGAGCTTTGTTCGGGCCAAGAAAAACCCTGTTGCAGTTGTCAGAGCTTGTTGATGTTGCTGGGAACGGCACTTTTTTTTTCTCCTGGATTTTGTGGTTCTGCCTTAGGAAAGAAAGTAAAATAGAACGGAAGAACAAAGTCCTACTCTATAAATCAGCAGCTGCTCCTTGCCAGATCAAAGGAGTGACATTTTTGCTCCTGGACTACTTGTCCACTTGAGGGCTTGACAGGCAGCTAACAGCTGGCCTGCTAGACTGTATGGGAGATTCCGCCTACATCTTCTTCCCAGCAGATGACAAGCTAATCAGAGAGATATCCATAGCATAGGGCATGTGAGTGCACCTTGATCTCCTCAAACATAGCTGATACATAATTGCTAAACAGCTTGGTATATTTTTTGGCAAGTTAATGCTCAGGTGGCTTCCACTGAGAAGTAGGATAGAGAATTAATACTCCCATCAAAGGGGGTCTTGAAAGCTAAGAAATGCTAGATTTGTAAGGATCTCCTCCTGTTAGCATGAATTAGTAAGTGGCTAGGAACATGATGAGAACCAGCTAAAATGTGTGTAACTGATTGTCAAGTGACTGGTTGATTTTTTCGAAGCCCAGTCAGGCAATAAGGTTCAGATAGATGAACAGGGACTTCATAATTGGAAATTTTGAAGATGATTACTCCTGTTTTTTTATGCTGATAGAACTGAATAAAGTTATAGATGTATCTTCCGTGTCTGCAAAGAATTGTTTTCAGAAGCACTATTAGGAGTATAGGTATACAGATCTGGAATTTTAATGTCAGTAGTAAAACTTTCAAAGTAATTCAATTTCTAGTTGATTTCCATCTGCAATAAATCATGTACAGAATGAGGTAATACACTACAACTTATGTCTATTGACTTAGTATTTTATCTTTAAGAGGATAGATTCTAGATATGAATAGCTAAGGAAGTTTGCATATTTCCTCCTCCTTTGCTTTCAAGTAGCTTTGAAAGATCACTTTTATAGTGCATGATAAATAGCTACATATGAATAATCTGATGGTGTTCTGAAAGAGTAACAGTGCTTCAAAATCATAACCTGCTGGGATGTTTTGTTATTGAGTGTGATTATCCTTATGGAATAGTGTTTATTGTTCCTCAGTATTATAAAGAAAATAAAAGATAATTCCCTATCTTCAAGGAATTTCTCAAATACTTTTATTAAAAAGTCTCTACTATTGGCCATGTAAGCCTGAGTCGAATAGGATGCCAAATTCTCCAGGTCATTCTAAAGATTTTTTAAGTTATAAAAAACAGTCAAGCTTATTATTAAAAACTTAAACAGTGCAGAGCTACATGAAATAAAAACAGAAATCTACCATTTCCCTGCTATCCATTCCTGAGAGAGAACAGTTTCCACAAAAACACTTTTATCAGTCCAAATTTTCCTGTCGGAGGCACTGACAGAATGAAATGTATTAAATTACTCTAAATTGTTTGTTGCCCAAAACAAGTGATTAAAGGACTGTTTAGATGTGAGATACCTAAAGAGAATAGTGTGTGCATATTCACAGCTCCGGTTCTTGATTAAAACTTGATCTTTGCAAGTTTCTGTTCTTAGTGAGAGTACTAGATCGTGTATTTGGTATGTGACCTAGAGCAGGAATTCTCAAATTTAAATGTGCTGTGTCACCTGGAAATATTTTAGAATATTGATTCAGATTCATTAGTGCCAAGGTGTGTGCACGTGAAGTCACTTCAGTCGTGTCCGACTCTTTGCAACCCTATGGATTGTAGGCCACCAGGCTCCTCTGCCCAAGGGATTCTGCAGGCAGGAATATTGGAGTGGGTTGCCGTGCCCTCCTGCAGGGGATCTTCCCAACCCAGAGACTGGCAGATGGGTTCTTTACCACGAGCACCACCTGGGAAGTGCCAGGGTAGGGACCACTTATCTCTGTAGCTCTAATGAGCTTGAGTTGATGTTGATATGGTTGGTCCATGGAGCACCGAGTTGCAAGGATCCAAAGAATTGTTAAGAGAGTGATCCCAAAATAGTTCACCCCACTACCCTGCCCCCCAGCAGACACCCACTCCAGTGTCTAAAATCCCCACCATGACATTATATACTTGGATTAGCTGTAATCTCTGGGAAGACCCTACATGACATGAACACACGCTACCTTCAGGGGTACAGCACATTATTATCCTCTTATCAATCAGCTTGGCTTTGTTTTATGATAACCCACCGAGTGTTAATTATTACCTGTAAGAGAACAGAGCTCTTTAGGAGGGGGCATTGTATAGATACATTTTGAGTATAAGTTAACATTTAACAAGCCTTTACTATGTGCCAGGTACTGTGGCACAAAGATGTTACAAGCAATACCCTCCTTAATCCTCAAAATGATCTGGGCTCAACTATCACCCCAGCTTATAGATAGGAATCAAACTGAATCTTGGACGTTTACATAGACTTGCCCAAGGTGACACAGCAAGGAAAGGGCAGAAAATATGTTCCTATGCTCTTCATCACTTTGCTCTACAGAGAAGTCTGGAATATGGAACAATATCTGAGAAGGGTTTACCTAAAGTAGGGTATTTTAGTAAAGAACCTATGTGAGCCCTCCTATCTTGAAGGAAGAATTAAGATGAAATGATTTTGGGAAACCACAGTAGAAAGCTGTCGAAAGATAAGCATCACCTACTTGATCATTTTGCTCAGGGCTTTTCATGTCAGCATAAACACTCCACTACTCAAGGCATATTCGTAAAGCTACAAAAGGTGTGTGAGTCCAGGTGTGTGAGTCCAGATTAATATCATGTTTTCATATTGTAAACTTAGAAGTGTTAGTTCATGGTGTTTTGAGAGCTGTAGACTAATCTGTGTGTGTAGTCTGTCACTAAGTAGTGTCTGACTCTTTGCAACCCCGTGGACTATAGCCCACCAGGCTCCTCTGTCCATGGGATTTCAAAGGCAAGAATACCAGAGTGGGTTGCCATTTCTTTCTCCAGGGGATCTTCTCAACCCAGGGATCAAACCTGCATCTCCAGTAGACCAATCTCACCTCTATCAAATTAAAAATCAAGCTGTAGCTCTGGGAAATTGATTATGAACCATAACTGTGTCCCTAAATAACCCATGAATCTCATTCGTTTACCTTACATTGCTCATAATTGTGTGGGAGAAAAGACCCACTATCTGGCCGCCCATGAAAAATGCAGGTTTGAGACATGACTCAGTCATTTGTGTGTTGAGTACACATTCAAAGGTATTAAATCTGCTTAATTCACTGATTTAACCTTTTCAGTATATCTCACTGAGAAGACCCTCCTCTTAGCCATAACCACAGCACAGAGATAGACATGCTTTCTTCTTGAACTCAGAAAAGTCGAAGAAACTTAATAATGGACTTGTCCTGATTGAGACTTCACTGTTGTAAATCCCAACCAGTAGCAAGCTTTGTGAATAAGTACCTTCTCTGATGAGTTTTGGGGCAGAGAAAAGTGAAAAAACAGGTTTTTCATTTTTTAAAAGGTCCCCAATCACCAAGGTATTTGGACAATACCTCTTCCAAATTGATCTGATCTCATTTCAGCATTTCTACCTCTACTTTTCTGACCAGACCAATCCATGCGAAATCTTCACATCCAGGGATTCTTGATGCCTCCTCAGAGGGCTCAGGGCTGGCATCTTTCCAGCTGACTCCATGGAGGCCTACACTTTCTAACAAAAGGAATGCTGCCAAAAAGAATGGGTTACCAGGTGGGGAATGAAGTTAGTGAACCAGAAGGAGGGATTTATCAGCTATTTAAAAAAGATGGAGAAAAAGAAAGGAAAAGGAATCAACCAACAATCTGGAAAGATACCCAAGTCTACTTCTATCAATCTGAAGTATGCTTGGGAGTGAACACACTTTAAAAAGAAAATCACCATGGTCAGATTGCTTTGACAGGAAAGTTTGGCTTTTTTTTGTGGGGGTTAAGGTGGGGATGTGGGAGAGGTCTCCAGGAGACCTCTCTCCAAAAAGACAAGATGAGATTCAGTGATATTTTCCTCTCTTGGATTTATTCTTTTTATATATAAAAGAATCCATCTGCCAGGGCAGAAGACACAGGTTTGATTGTTTGATCCCTGGGTTGGGAAGATCCCCTGAAGAAGGAAATGTCAGCCAGCTCCAGCATTCTTGTCTTGGAAATCCCATGGATGGAGGAGCCTGGTGGGCTACAGTTCATGGGGTCACAAAGAGTCAGACATGGCCTAGCCTAAACACACGTGCACACATATACATACACAGATATATATTCACTCTAAGTTGACTCAAAAAGGCCTCATGATTCTTGGAACATCATTGAATTTATTGCTGTAATCAAGTTTATTTTTAAGCTAACCGTCTAAGTATATAATTTTTAAGGATCACACATACTAATGCATTTTCTATTTTGATAAAATTTAGTGAGAAAGTAGATAGTCTTAGTAGATCCTCTCCAAAGCTTTTGCATGAGCCTGTGTACTAACTTTGTGTTCAACACAAATCAATGGAAGTAGTGTATTTTAGGGTACTCATTCCCTAGGGAGTCACTAATGGAATTATCTCTAGCCCTTACAAAGTCACAGTGAGGCTAATGAATTTTTTTAAGTGGAATCTGGATAAGGGTTAGGCTCACTAGCACATTTTATTTATGGCGTTTATCAGAGGTGGCACATTTTACATGCAAGGTGTACAAACCTCAGAATGTTTTTAAGAGCTATTTAATATCTAAGAAGACTTTGTGATTTTGGGTTAAATAGTTTATACCAATAGAAAAGTATGTGTCCTCAACTTCAAAATCATTCTGGGATGACATTACAATTTAGAGCATTTTTTAATATCAGATACAGATGAAAAACCTAACAGTCTTTGGATTGGAAATAACTTGTGGGGGTTTTCATTAAAGTTGGGTGCAGCTTGCTGCATTTTGGTTAGTTGGATGTCTTCAGCAATTTTTCAAATGTTTTGGGTTTGGCAAAGTCCAAAATGTTTTTGCCAACACCCTCTTTTCCCCTTAGTTTTTAAACCCGTGTGAAATTCAAGGATAACTTAATCCATATGTGTCTGATTCATTTACACTTAACTCATCAAAATGTTATTTTGTAAGACCCATTTAATATCCAAGAAACCTTTTTGAGCCTTTTAAGATGTCTTTTGTCTTTGAACCAGTGAGTTGCATTTTTCCATATGAATGGAGCTTGGACCTTGAAAGATGGAAGATCAGGCAATTTTCAATTTAGACTTCAAATTTTAAGTAGATCAAAACTTGATATTCTGCTTATTGCTTGAGCACTGAATAACTTCATCTTAAAATACATATCAGAGAAGGTGGAAAAAACTTTCATGTCATCTAATTTGGGGGAAAGACCACATTTGGAAATTTCACATAAAGAAATTAAAAAAAATACTTTTAGTTTGATTTTTGTAAGTCTATAATTAAATGGCTTCATTTTATGTACATTGGGTGTGTTTTCTAAGAGTGGCCTATGGATCATCTGTGCAGTGGGAGTAATTTAATTTTTGAGTGTTGAAGTGTTCTTACAGTCAGCTTATTAACTGTTAATTTTGATAATGACATCTATGGTGTTCATAAGATAGCCTAGGATCAAGGGAGCTGACGGTTGGCAAGAGTTGTATGTTAAGAGAGTTCCGAAAAATTGGGACCCATATGTTTTACAAATTCTGTGTGATTTGAAAGAATGTGGTAGAATCAGGAATCTGGCAAGATATAGCACTATGGTTCATAAACATTGTTTGAGAACAACAGTTCAGAGAAACCCTAGCGAAAAAAGCAAAATCTCTCTGACCTGTTGTAAGAAGATCTAGTGAAAACCTTCAGAGGCCTCTCTGCCTATTTGTTTAGGAGAACTGGGCAAAGAAAGGCCATCATCATAACTGCTAGTGAACGTCCAGTTCATGCCATGGTAACTAGTTGAAAATGTAATACTGGAGTGGCATTTCCAAGTTCAGCACTTCTATAAAGACCTGTGAGCACACAGAATGCTTTTTTAATGTTCTGCATTGTTGTGGATCCCCCATTGAACAACCTTTTGAGAGGACCCCGTTTTTACTAATGTAAACATTCTGACGAGTATCCAAAGAAATGACCTTTGAGTGAACCTCTAACCTTCCCTGTAATTATTTGTTTGAAGACAGTGTGGAGCTCTCCTGCTGAGAACTAAGGACCATGATGCCTTGCAACTCTGTGAGGAAGGGAGTGTTTGGGGGAACTGTTGAGAAAGACATAAAGAAGGGAACAACCTCCAGATGTAAATAATAAAAGAGTAAAAGGGTGAAATTAAAAAGGGAAAAAATAGCAATTCGTTTTACCTAAAGAGTTGCTCTATAGGAAAAACAAAACCGGGATTACTAGTACCTAAGAGGTGAAAACCCTGCCATAGTGTGTCCTCCATTAGAAACTTCAAGGAGAAGAGGAAAGGTTTCTCCCACTCTTCTGAGCATCTCAATGGGTCATAATCTGAGCTGATGAAAGGAGTTTTCTGGTGCGACTCTCAGGTCAGTTGTCCTTGAAAGGTCCCAGTAAGAACAGCGAGGGAAAGAGTAGACCACTAAGATTTGAGGGGTGCTTCTAAAAGGCTTTGTGATCTATCTGATCAGCTATTCCTCAGCAACACTTAAAAGCGCCTGGAGGGAATATATACCTTTTCCACTCTCTTCTTTTTGTTTTCACCTCATATAACCTGTCACTTACTTGCCCAAACCTGAGGGGGTGTGACATTTTTGACAACCTGAGCTACAAGTACTTAAGTAATAAAGAAGTGCATTGTTTGCCAAACAAACGCCTTATGCAAAAGACTCCTTTGGTTTTCTCCCGGCTATTTTTCTTCAATGTAATTGTATTCCCACCAGAGTGCTCACAGGAGGCCTAAAAGGGTGTGGGCTGCTGTCCTCTGCAAAAGGGACTTCAACACCATAGGAGCACAGAGCTGCCAGCACACACTAGAATTTTCCTGGCTAATTTCAAAGAAGGAGCTTTCAGTTCCTGACTGCGACCCCATGCGAACTCATTAATCATGAAGTCCCCCTGCACTTAAGATTTGAAACTGGGAATACTGGGAATGAGCAAACTCCAGGAGATAGTGAAGGACAGGGGAGCTTGGTGTGCTGTAGTCCATGGGGTTGCAATACTGGGAAAGATCATCCATGGTTCTATTTTGAAGGAACAGCTAGCTATAGGCTAGGCAACCCCCTCCCTCCGTGTCCCCCCTGAAAATGCACAGCCAGTGAATCTTGTGCATCAGCTCAAGTGTGTGGGGAATGCATGTCATTAAATGCACGGGGACAGGGGTAACTCACAAATGGTAGAAAATTGGTTTGTTTTTATTAAATTTGGAGAAATAAAGGAGATTTCTTATCATCTTACTCTGTTTGTACATGAATATTTGATGGGCATTATTAAACATTAAAGTAACATGAAGTAGGCACTTATTTTTGGATTTCCAACAAAATTAGATCCAGGCTTCTAGACGAAATAACTGCTTCTCCTTTACATTCCTGTGATTCAGCCACCACCTGATTTGAAAATGTTTCTTAGACTCTAATATCAACCATGTGTACCTGAGGCTCTGTCTTTCTAGTGGGTTGAAAGGTGGCTGGGTTTATGGTTGGCAGTTACCTTTATCCCTGCCCTGGGTGTCCCAGCTTAGACTGGAAAGGCCGCCCCCAGCTGGCACTGACCTCTAAATGACCCCTAACTTTACAGGCTTAAACTGCAGGAGTTGCCGAAGAGCAGAAGTCTTTCTGGCCAGCACTTATTACTGCTGTGTTGGTGATAAAACTTCAGACAGCCTAATTGATGGCTTTGCTGACCTAACAATACCTTGTGAAAGCCGAGTGCCAGAGCCTGGTCTCCATTTATGACCAGCTGCAAGGGGAAGCGGGATCTCCCTATGATGGAGTTTAGGGAAAGGGGGAAAATCTTCCAGCCTGTGAACTTAAGATTCCGACTTGTTCAAGAGGCAGAAGCACAGTTGCAAATTAATACAAGTTTTCGCAGGGAAAACTTTTTT